>NW_023270447.1:86168068-86204188 GCF_011800145.1 Mirounga leonina | reverse complement strand
CCATCCATCCATCCATCCATCCATCCATCCATCCATCCATCCATCCAACCATCCACTCATCCATCCATCCATCCAGCCAGCCAGCCAGCCAGCCATCCATCCACTCATCCATCCATCCAACCATTCATCCATCCATCCATGGACACTTGGGCTGTTGCCACCTTTCAGCTACTGTGAATAATGCAGCTATGAGGTGTCCAGATCTTGAGCATACAGTTATCTGGATTCTGAGGAGGGAGATGTCTTAATTCTGGCACATAAATATCTTGATAGCAGATATAAGGATATCTACATATGCTGGATATGAGAGTGTCTGGGTGCTGGACATGAAGGTGTGAAGGGTCAGCTCACGGGCCCGAAGGACCACACTGGTGCTCTCATTAGGTAGGTAGGCTGTCATAGGGCTCAGTCCTAAGCCCCAGGAAAACTATCTGCAGCTTGAAAAGGTACAAGTTTAGGGCATCCCCCACCCTGCTCAATTGGTAGAGCTTGAGATTCTTAATCTCAGGGTCGTGAGTTCAAGCCCTATGTTGGGTGTAGAGTTTACTTAAAAAAAAAAAAAGTGTGCAGGTTCTTTAAGGTGGGGGGAAGAGGGATTGGGGAGCACCCCTCAGACACGTAACCCTGTGGGAGTGTGAGGCTGGATGAGATAAACTTCTGAGGGCCTTTTGTGGTCTGGCACACAGACTGGAGTCTGTCCCCCACATGGCAGAACCCTGGTACATAGATCATAAAACACATAATGTCGGAGAGAGACAGGCCTTGCCATTGTCCAGTTCAAGTGCCCCACCCAGAGCATTTTAGACCTGGGGAAACTGAGGCCAGGGAAAAGAAGTGACATCTTCACTAGTGTCACTGATGCCCTCATAGCTGCTGCTGACTGGCACTTCCCGTGTGCCTTGTACCTCGTTCAGCATGAGCTCCCTTAAACCACACACAGTGAAGCG
Source organism: Mirounga leonina (assembly GCF_011800145.1). Lineage (NCBI taxonomy): Eukaryota > Metazoa > Chordata > Mammalia > Carnivora > Phocidae > Mirounga > Mirounga leonina. Next base: position 86,203,241 of record NW_023270447.1, on the reverse strand, counting down.
CATTCTAACATTATTCCTATTTTCCAGATGAAAACATGGAGGTTCAGAGAGGTGAACCCATTATCTAAATTGTAAGGAAGGAGTGGAAATTCTCAAGTATTCTAAAGGGAACCAGAGGTTTCCTGGCTAAATCCACACCACTGTGGCCAGTGACAACTGTCCTCAAGGTTGGCACGGAGTCATCCTTGCCCGGGGGGATTCAGCACCCCTGTAGCCTCCTGCCGACATCCCCATCTCTCAGCCTATCCCCTTGGTAAGTCTAGCCCCCTGAGCCTCAGTGTGCGCATCTGTAAAGTGGGGAGACTTGCTGACACCCACTGCAGAGAGCTGTTTAAGCATTACGTGAGCTGATATATCCACGTGGCTCACACAGACTTGGCACACAGGGAGTGCTCTAAAAAGGTAGCCCAGAGAAACATGGCCTGCCTCCATGGCCTCCCCCTGGCTTCCCCACCAGGCCCCATGTGGGAAGAGCTGGCCGGGAGAGCACTGGACGGGAGATCAGGGAGCCTGGTGCTGTCCCCTGGGATTCACAGCTGAGAAGGAGCGGCACTCACGGGTCTCCACGGGATAATCGGAAAGGACACCACCTTAATCCCACCTCCATCAGACCTCCACCAGAAGACACGACCCTTTCACCTCATCAATATTCAAGAGCTTAACAAAAAAAGCTATAACTAGGGAAGTCAGAAATAATGGAATGCAGTATTGATTATTTTATGGTGCGATTAGGGGTAATTACATCTCTCAAATTTTATTTTAATGTTACTTTCTACTACTTTTAGCCTTTTAAAATTATCCCAAACATCCCCATTTAATGGAACACACATGCCTTCAATTTCAATGTGAAATACTTTTTTTCTGCTAAAGTGTGACCTCAATATATTTGAAAACATAAATTACACCATGTATAAACCATAAAAAATGAATGATGAATTTAATTCTGGTGAAGCGTGAGGGATTGAGGAGGCAGGCGGGCGGAGGTGCTGTTTATCTAGTGCGGAGGGGACAGTCGGAGGCGGGAGGGGGCAGCGGGGGCCAGAGGGGCTGCCTGACCTTCAGGGGCACCCGAGCAGGGCTCAGAAGTCTTGGGACACAGGCCAGGGAGGGACTCGGGGGCCGTGCCTGCCCCAGTGCCCCAGTGCCTGCCCTCCCTCAGTGACCTTGCAGCCAGTTCTTCTGCCCTCCTCCCCGGGGGGCCAGCTTCCAAAACACCTGCCGTTGCATGGTCCGGCTTCAGCTTCCCAGCCGACTCTGTCCACAGCGGACAGTGTGGTGCGGTCACTAATGCGCTGTTCCTGCTTGATTGGTCCATTAGACAGATGGGCAAACTAAGGCTGCAGGGACTCCCCAAGGGGAACTCAGCAGAAAGTATTGCAGTGCTGGGGCCCGGCTGCGGAGCCAGAGCTGGGGACTCTGCAGCCCAAGAGCTTCGAGCTGTCACAGAGAGAAGAGTCTGTTGTCACTGTCCACATCCCCATGGACATCTGGGCAGGGAGCAGAGTGATTGAGGACATAGGCTTTGGGGCCAGAGAGCCCTGAGTTCAAATCCTGCCTTCTTCCAGGAATGCTAGGAGGAGTCTCTACCGCTGAAAAGCTCCTAGCAGGATATTCCTGTTCTTCCCTTGCCCAGGGTCTATGGGGGCGGGCTGGGGATGGGAGGCTTTGGACTCAGGGATGGGGGTTTTCTCCCAAGCCTCAGGGCAGGGCCTCTGCACCTTAGTTCTGGGCTTTTCTGGCTCTCCTCTTTCACCTTTCCTCCAGGTGATTCACAGCTCATTATTTGGGGACCCTCTCTGCACCCCCCCAAGTTACATGGTGACCCCAGGGAGGGTAGGGGCCAGCTCGCCCTATTCATTGTTGTACCTCCAGCCAACAGCAGTTGTAGGAACTCGGGAATACCATAGGAATGAAATGTTCTTGTCAACTGGTGATCAGGTTGCCAACTCCAGTGGTTAGCCTTGGCCCCTGGGCGGGCCTCCCTGCTCCCAGAAGGTCTCCAGCCCTTGTTTCTGGGACAGCCCCCTCCTGCTCTTCCTCCAACCTCCCTCATTGCTTCTTCTGGCCTCCTTTTTGATTCTGCCTCAAACGCTTCACCCTGGAGGATCCGCAGCATGTCCTTGGGTCTCTGCTCCACCACACTCACTCCCACGGCGACCCCATCCTGCTGACACCTTTTTTTTTAAAAGATTTTATTTATTTATCTGACAGAGAGAGACAGTGAGAGAGGGGACACAAGCAGGGGGAGTGGGAGAGGGAGAAGCAGACTCCCTGCTGAGCAAGGAGCCCGATGCGGGGCTCGATCCCAGGACCCTGGGATCACGACCTGAGCCGAAAGCAGACGCCTAACCGACTGAGCCACCCAGGCGCCCCCACTGACACCTTTTAACCAGCATCTAGACCAGCACAGTCCAATGGAAATATCACGCAAGCCTCTTAGACAATGAAGCATTTTTTCGGTAGCCACTTTTTTTAAGTAAAAAAAAAAAGTAGAATGAATGTAAATACTGTATTTTATCTAACCAAATATATCCAAAATATGATCATTTCCACTCATCAGTGGAAAAGAATCATTAATAAGCTGTTTTACTTTTTTTTTTTTTCCCACCCTAAGCCTTTGAAATCTGGTGTGCATTTTACACCGAGAGCACATCTCAGTCGGACTGGCTGTGTTGCAAGTCCTCACCAGGTGCATGAGGTTCACAGCTGCCCTGCTGGCAGCGAAGGTCTCCGCACGGTTTCCAGCGCCTGTGTCCAGCCCAGATCGCTATTTCCTCCTACTCAGCGTCTCCACTTAGAGGTCTAATAGCATCTCAAACGCCAAACGTCCAAAGCTGAGCTCCTGATCCCCTTCTTGCCCCTGTAAACAGTGGCTCCTGCCTTCCGAAGCTCAGATCAAAAGCCCTGAAGTCTCCCTTGACTCCTCTCTTCCTCCACCCACCCAATCTATCAGCAAATCCTGTCTATCTTCAAAATACGTCCAGCACCTGACCTCTCCCTTCCTCTGAGCTTCCACCCTGGTCCACCTGGTAACTGCAGTCGCCATCCCCCCTGGTCTTCCTAAGTCAGCTCTTGCTCTGGCCCCTACAATCTATGCTCCTCCCAGATCCCAGAGTGGTCTAGTTAAAGCATAAATCGGTTCCTGTCACACTTCTGTTCACAGTGCTTCAATGCCTCCCAGGTCACTCAGGGTGAAAGTTCAAGTCCAGACATTAGAGCTCAAAACACACGAACATGTTCCTGCCCCAGGGCCTTTGCACTGCCTGTTCCCTGAGCTCAGATGGCCCTCCTAGACATCTACAAGGCTGATGCCCTTGTCTCCTTTGAGTTTTGACTGAAATATCACCTTTACATTGAAGTCTTTCCTGCCCTTTCTATTTTAAATTGCCATTTCTCTCCCCATCCCTCCACCCTTCCTTTATTTCTCATAGATCATATAGCTTACCTATTTATTGTATTGATTAACTGCCTCTCTCACCAGAATGTCAGCTCCATGAGGCCAGAAATTTTTGTCCTTTTGTCTGTTCACTGCTCCACCCCAGTGTCCACATGCAGTGTGCCTGGACTGTGTTAAGCATTCACAAATATGCAATGGATAAATGAATAAATATTCACCACCAAACGGATAGCAATTTGAATCAGAACCATTTGTTGAGGGGCGCCTGGGTGGCTCAGTCATTGAGTGTCTGCCTTCGGCTTGGGTCATGATCCCAGGGTCCTGGGATCGAGCCCCGCATCGGGCTCCCTGCTCGGCAGGAAGCCTGCTTCTCCCTCTCCCACTCCCTCAGCTTGTGTTCCCTCTCTTGCTGTGTCTCTCTCTGTCAAATAAATAAATAAAATCTTAAAAAAAAAAAAAAAGAACCATTTGTTGAATTCTGCTTATTTGAAATGTCACCTTTATCATAAAGTAAACTTTCATATAAACACGGACCTGTTTCTTTCCATTGATCAATCTACCTGATCTCATTCCAATACTATACTATTTTTTAAAGTTTTTGTTTGTTTGTTTGTTTGAAGTAATCTCTTTGCCCAATGTGGGGCTTGAACTCACGACCCTGAAATCAAGAGTTGTATGCTCTACCAAATGAGTCAACCAGGGGCTCCTTCAATACCACACTGTTTTAATTACTATGACTCTACAGTGCATTTTGCCAACCGTTCAACTATTCACTTTTGAATTTTTTAAATTACATGTTCCCTTTTCATATAAACTATCACGTTTGATAAAAATTTACATTGGGAACCTCACTGAGATGGCATTAGATATATTAGTTAATTTAAGAAGAATTTATTTTATTTCAATATTGTCATCACACCCAAAATATATCTCTCCATTTATCTTTTAATATGAAAATAGTAGAGGAAAATGTTTTCACAACCTTGGGTTAGGAAAGATAAGACACGAAACCCAGGAGCCAAAAAGGAGGGTTGCACTCTTTTTACAGACATCAAGTTTTAACATTTCTATGTGACTAAAGACCAAGCTACGAGAAAAATAATCCACATCCAGACTATGTAAGTCTGGATTTCCACCTCTAGAGCTTTAAAAAAACTCACTTAGGTACACAAAGATGTGTGTAAGGATGTTTACCTGTTTTGTAAGAGAAAACATTTTTGAAAACCATGTATGTCCATCCATCAGAGATGGGGATAAATACTTATAGCCCAGCCACACTATGAAACCTTAAATAGCTACTTAAAAATAGTGGGGGGTGGGGCACCTGGGTGGTTAGGTCGGTTATGCGTCTGACTCTTGATTTCGGCTCAGGTGATGATTTCAGGGTTGTGAGGTCAAGCCCCGCGTTGGGCTCCGTGAGGGGCATGGAGCCTGCTTAAGATTCTCTCTCTCCCTCTGCCCCCCTCTAAAATAATAATAATAATAATAAATTTTTTAAAAATAGTGAGGTTGATCTATAAAAATCATGAAAAGATCTCCAAAGCATACTGTCAAGTGCAAAGACGCAAGTCAGAACAGTAAGTGTGTTGTGATGACTTTGCTTAAAAGATAAGTAAGACGTTTGAAAAAATGGGCAAAGAGTTTGAACAAACATTTCTTCAAAGAAGATATACAGATATCTGAAAAACATGTGAAAAGATGCTCAACTTCATTAGCCATTAGGGACACGCAAATCAAAACCACAGTGAGATCCCACTTCACACACACTAAGAAAGCTATAATCAAAAAGACAGATAATTGCAAGTGCTGGTGAAGATGGGGAGAAATTGGAACCCTCATACATGGCTGAGGGGACCATAACAGAGCACATCCACTTTGGAAAACAGGCTGGCAGTTCCTCAGAAGGTTAAACACGGAGTTACCACATGACCCAGAAATTCTACTCTAAGTAGACACTGGAGAGAAACGAAAACATATGCCCACAAAAAAACTTGTACATAAATGTTTGTAACAGCATTATTCATTACAGCCCCAAAGGAGAAACAACCCAGATGTCCATCAGCTGATGAACGCATGGGTAAAAGGTATGTCTGCTCAAGGGCAGATCACTGGGCAACAGGAAGGAATGAAGTACTTATACACACTACAACAGGGATGAGCTTGAAAGCATTATACTTAAGTGAAAAAGCCCTACACAAGAGATTGCATGTTGTATGGTTCCATTTATATGAAATATCCAGAATAGGCAAATCCATAGAGACAAAAGATTAGTGGTTGCCTAGGGCTGGGGAAATTGAGGGGAACGGTGAGCTTACACTATCGGGTACAGGGATTCTTTTAGGGGTGATGAAAATGTTCCAGAGTGGGTGTGGTGATAGTTGCACAACTCTGAACATACCAAAAATCGTTGAATCTGACGCTTTAAATGGGTGAATCGTATGGTATGTAAATGATCAAAAAGCTAATTAAGATGCTTGCACTTGACCCTTTCTCACTGGTTAATCCTAGTCCTGGATGTGGAATCCCCCCCCACAATCCTGGTACCCCTCTGTATCAGCCTCCTTTAATGTCAGGAACAATCCAAGATGGACAGAATACCAACATTTTATTTTATTTTTAAAGATTTTCTTTTTAAGTAATCTCTATGCCAAACGTGGGGCTCGAACCCACAACCCAGAGACCCCGAGCCACACATGCCACCAACTGAGCCAGCCAGGCGCCCCAAAACACCAACATTTTAAGTAAAACAGGATCGTATTCCTGAGTTTTCCTTTGCTGCCGGGCCCCACTCTGGCTCTGCTTGGCAGTTACTGACCTTGCAAAGTGTTGATATTTTGTTCACCACAGAATTTTTTTGCATTAAGTTCGCTTTTTAAAAATATTGCATTGAAGTGTTATTTTGATCTTGATTTCTGAGGGGTTTTTTGGGGGGGCGCTCCTCAAGTTTTGCTGCCCAGTGCCTCATTCGCCCCATCCTGGTCCCCCTGGCCTTGGCTTTGTCCCCAAAGGAGCCACCTGGGACTCCCAGGCTCCCAGCGGCAAGAGGGGCGGCAAAGGGAAGGGGGGGTGAGGGCAGGAGGCCGCAAGGCCACTGGCCCCAGGCTGCGGACAAAGGCCACAGCCTCCCACCTGGGGCGGCTGACGGGTCCTCCCCAAGAAAGACCCCGACAGGGACAGACGGAGACTCCGAGCTGGGAAGGACAGGGCCCGACGAGGCGGGGGGGGGCGCGGAAGCGGGACAGGGGCAGGGATCGAGAGATTGGAGAGAGTGAGGGGCGAGCGCCCAGCGGCGGAGAGGAGCCCCGGGCGAACCCCGGCGGGGCGCCCCCTCCCCGCGTCGCCCGCCGCCACCCCCAGCGCGGGAGGCCCCGGAACGACCGGGCAGAGGCGCCCGGGGGAAAGGGCGCCCCCGGCCGCCCGCCGCCTGATGCGTATCGATCGGCGCCCGGGGTCGGCGCGGGGGCACCAGCTGCCGGCGGGCGGGGCGACCGCACATTAGCGCGGCCGGGGACCACTCCCCGGAACCCGGGCCGCGCAGCCCATTAGACGCCCCCGGCCGGCCGCGCGACCCCCGCGCGGGCAGGGCGGGCTGGCTCCGCCCAGGCGGCCCCTGTGGCGCGCGGGCGGGGAGGGGGTGCGGGGACCGACCCCACGGGCGGGCCGCGGGCCCCCGTCAGCCCCCGGTTCGCCCCGATGCCCGCTCCCAACGGCCGGTTCCCGGTGGGTTGGGCCGTACAGCCTTGGCTCGTGCTGTGTGCCCTCTGCAGGGACACCCGTCTGTCCTTCCACCGCTCCCCACCCAGCCTCACCACGCTCATTCTTCGGCTCTCCACTTAGAAGTAGATTCCGGGGAGGCCTTCCCGATCACCCCTCCTCCCCACACCTAGTGGGGTACCTGTGCACTTCTCACCGACCCCCTGAACAATCCTCAGGACAGCTGACTCCCCATCTAATAATGGGACCTGGATGGATCTCCCCAGGTGGTCTGTGAGCCCTTTGGGGGCTACTCCTTGAGTCACATCTTCCTGGTGATCCTGGTACCCCTGTAAGGAAGGAAGAAACACAAACGCTAGTGGGAAGCAGAATCCGCAGAACCCACAGGGTCTTATCCTTGAGTATGGGGGAGGGTGTTGGGCAGAATTAGGGTAGATAGTTCTGGTTCTGCCACATAATAGCTGTGTGACCTTGGGCAAATTGTTTGACCTCTCTGGGCCTCTGTTTCCCCATCTGTAGCTTTGTTCAAGTCTGAATCCTAATTCCTGCCAGGCAGGAGACCCCCCCCCCCCAGGGATTAGTTCCCCCGGGCTGGGAAGGGGAGTAGAAACCCCATAAGGTTTCTCATGCAGAGGGCATGAGATGCTCCAACGGGGATGGGGTCTACAGGGGGTTGTGGGAACAGGCCATTCTCACCTGCTACTGCTGGTGGGGGTCTGCGTCCAGAACTTCTGGCCACAGGGATTCTCCTGCCTTCAGGCTCTTTCTCATCAGCTTCACTTTTCTCCTGCACATCACTTCTTCCTCAACCCCACTTGCCCACCAACTACCACCTTATCCTCTACACCTTGGCCAGTAAGGTTCCTTGAAAGAGGCACCTGAGCTCCCTGTTCTCCAGTCCCCACCCTGCCCCCATCCTCTCTTGAACCCATTCCCTGCAGTTGCTCTCGGCCAGGACACCCGTGACTACACGGAGCTAAAGCCCAATGGTCAGTTCTCCGTTCTCAGTTTTACTGGAGCGGACTGGTCCCTGCCACTCCTTGGAAGCCTCTTCTTACTTGGCTGGTTCTCTCCTGTGTCCCAGCTGCTGCTCCTCCTCCCTGCTGGGTCTTCTGCCCCTTCTCCATGTAACCCCTCCCCCTCCGTGATCCCCCAGTGCCATGGCTCTTTAAATACCAATAAGTGCTGGCATTTCCCAGATTTGCATCTCTAGCTCAAACCTCTCTCCAGAGCTCCACGCTTGCCTATAATGTCTTCCTTCAGAAAAAAGGCGCCTTCCTTAAGAAACGAAACTTTTAAAAAAAACTACGTCCTACATCCTAAAACTTATTCTATAGGCAGGTTGGCCAGCGGAAAGCAGAATGAGCTGCCCACTCACTCCAGGCTGCGCTGGGCAACCCCAGACTGGCCCTCCTATAAATGAGGGGGAAGAGAGGAGAGCAAAGAGAGGCAGGAGGGGAGAGGTGGAGGGAGCACTAGCTCTGGGGTTTAATCGGTAGCATCCAGCTTAAATTCATATGAGTGGCAGTTCCATAAATCAGACTTCTTGTTAAATCTGTAGCCAGAGCATATGTATCCCGTTAGGAAGCAGTGAAGCTTCTGGAGCATGGCTGTGCCCCCTCACTCACCCCCTCAGCTTGGCCCAGATCTGCCCGGGAGGAGATTTCCAGGGAGTGGTAGCCCTCGCTGGGCACACACTCATATCCACACTCTTGCTCATTTATACCCAAGCGCTAAGCCAACAGTCCCACTCTGAATGCTCCCACCACCCCCACCCTGTGAGATGGCTGTGGCAGGCTTAGAGTTGGGTGGGAGGTGTGGGGGGAAATCAGGTCTTTGAGAGAGCCTAATAAACAAGAGGGGCAGCTTCGGGGGTGCCCTGAGCATGGTTGCAACGGGACACGGTCCTTCACACGCGTGCAGGATTTAGAAGTTAGGTAAGTCTATGATCAGAATGAAACCCCCTTGGGGATACTGCCCTGGTACAGTGTACAATCTGTGCAACCTTACATAGCAGTCCTACTAATAAACGCCTGTATTTTCAGGAGAGGATAAATTATGCTGTGATAACAAACAAATCAAGGGGTGCCTGGGTGGCTCAGCTGGTTGAAGTGTCTGACTCTTGATTTCAGCTCAGGCCATGATCTCAGGGTCGAGCCCTGTGTTGGGCTCCACGCTCCATGGGGAGCCTGCTTGAGGATTCTCTTTCCCCTCTCTCTCTGCTCCTCCCCCTGCTCCTGGGTTCTCTCTCTCTCTTTCTCTAAAATAAATGAATAATTCTTAAAAAAAAAAAAAAAAACCAACATCAAAAATCTCAGTGTCTTAGTACAATAAACATTTATTTTTTAAAAAGATTTATTTATTTGACACAGAGAGAGAGAGAGAGCACAAGTAGGCAGAGTGGCAGGCAGAGGGAGAGGGAGAAGCAGATCCCTGCTGAGCAGACAGCCTGACACGGGGCTCCATCCCAGGACACTGGGATCCTGACCTGAGCCGAAGGCAGACGCTTAATCGACTGAGCCACCCAGGCGCCCCCACACATTTATTTCTGATGAGACATGTCCAGGGCAGGTGGGCAGAGGGCTTTCCTCCATGAGTCACCCAGGAGCCCTGGCTGGTGGAGGTTCTACCTCAGAGCAGGCTCAGCAAGGGGCCAGCAGAGATGGAAGGATTAAAACCCCAGCCCAGGAGTTACACACATCACTCCCGCCCACAACTCTTTGACCAGAGCTCATCTGTGGTCACATCTAACTTCAGGCTGGCAGGATGCCCAGCAGAAGGGAACGGGCTATCAGGCTAGCAGTAATGTCTGCCTTAGCACCCAGTTACAACTCAACCAGTTCAAACCAAATTCCTCCCAGTGTTCTCAGCTGTGCTAAATGCATCTTCCCCACTCCAGGGCTCAAGCTCCAGACTGTGGAGACATTCTGGAATCCTTAATATCCCATAGCCAAGCGACATTTTTAAAAAATATATCCAGAAGGAAGCCACTTCTTTCCACCCCACACTACCAGCCTGGTCTAAACCACCATCTCCAGCCTCAGTTGTCCCAGGGGCCTCCGGCTGCCACCTTTGCCCCTTACAGAGGTTCTCCACCCACTAGCCAGAGGAATCCTGTTAGATTAGGTCCTGTTACAGTAGGATCACATCTCTGCTCTGCTCCAAAACCCTCCATGGCTCCCAGCCAAGTCCTTACAGGGGTCATTGGAGCCCTGAGACCTGACCCTCTGTGATCCGTCTGACCTCACCTCCTCCCACACTCCACCTCTCACTCGACTCCAGCCTCACTGGCCTCCTTGCTGTCCCTTCCACAGTCAGCTCACTGTTGTCTCAGGGCCTTTGCACCTGCAGATCCTTCTGTCTGGAGTGTTCTCCCCTCAGATCACAGGAGAGCTCCCTCCCTCACCTCCTTCAAGACTTTGTTCTAGGAGTGCCTGTGTGGCTCAGTCAGTTAAGCGTCTGCCTTGGGCTCAGGTCATGATCCCAGAGGCCTGGGATGGAGTCTGCGTCTGGCTCCCTGCTCAGTGGGAAGTCTGTTTCTTCCTCTCCCTCCCTCCCCCAACCTTGTGCTTTCTCTCTTGCTCACTGTCTCTCAAATAAATAAATAAAATCTTTTAAAAAAAGATGTTGTTCTAATGTCTCTTTCTCAGTGAGTCCTTCCCTGACCCCCTACCCCCACATTTTAAATTGCACACCTACCTCTGCATTTCCTCTCCATTTTATTTTTTGCCAGGAGACTTACCACTTTCTAATAATCTAAAGATTTCACTTATTGTGTTTACCATCTATCTCCCCAAGTGGAATGGAGGGCAGAGATTTCCATCCATCTGGTTCATGGCTATATACCCATCAACTGTAAAAGTGCTTGACACATAGTAGGTGCTCAGAAAAAATTTTGTTGAATGAATGACCCAACCAAAGCATGGCATAGTGGTTAAGGGCTCAGCCTTTGGAACCAGGCTGCGGGTGTTCAAAGACCAGCTTTGCCACTTACTACCATGTAATTTGAGGCAATTTGCTTGGCTTCCTGACCTTCAGTTTACTCATCTGTACAATGGGAATAAGAATAGTACCTACCACTTGGAGCTGTGCATTTCAATGTGCTAATGGATACAGAGTGGTCTGTACCATGCTTGGCAAAGACATGCTTAGTATATATTGGCTGTTACTATTTCAAAACGTTATAATTCTACTTCTATCCACTTAAGTAAAGAAACAGAGATTGTTCTGATTATGGGCAAAGATTTACATCCGATAGCGTTCATCACAGTGTTCTTTTAAATATAGAAAATCGGAAACAATCTGAATTTCTAAGAAGACGGGATTTGTTAAATAAAATATGGTACAGCCTTTGAAGGGATATGAGGCAGCCATTAAAACTCAGGTTCTCAAAGAATATTTAATGGCATGGGAAAATGTCCACAGCATAATGGGAAGTGAAAAAGTAGTATATAATTCTTAAATGGAGTAGTGGATATCTGGCTGTCGGTTTTATTATTGTTCTTTAAACTGTGCGTGTACTCTTTAAAAGTATTACATAATTCATAAAAATGCAGAAAAAAAGCAGGATATAAGACTATATGACTCCAATAGTTTTTTAAGATTTTATTTTTTCAAGTAATCTCCACACCCAATGTGGGACTCAAACTCTCAACCATTACAGAATCGCACGCTCCACTGACTGAGCGGGCCAGGTGCCCCTCTGTGATCCCAATTTAGATTTACGTGTTCTTATGCACTTCCCCACAGGCCTACACGTTCACAGGAAAAAAAGACAGGAAAGGAATAGACCAAAACGTTAACAGTGGTTCCTTCTGGGTGGTGAGATATTAAGAGATCTAAACAACCTTTCCTATTCTTTGTTATATTGCAGATCTCGTACAACGAACAGGGAAATCGCAATGCTCTGGTAATCAGGACAAAGGAGATTTTAAAGATGCAGGGCAGAATTTTCCAAATGCTGGTTCCATAGCAGGTGAATAGGTGAAGGTTTTGTGGGGTCAGGGAAGCGTGACCATGGCATAAGCAGCCTCACCTCTGCAGGACTTATCAGAGCCTCTATTGTAGCGCCCATGACAGCTGTCAGTAGGAGGGATCCCCTTGCCCCACAAGGGATTCGTGGCAAATCCCTGCATATGAAGTGGTGCTGGGGGTGCTTGAGGGCCACCCTTATGCACTGTGGGGCCTCTGGGGGCTGTGCTGGTCTCTCCAGGCAGCCCTGGACAGGGTCTGGAGCCTGGAGTCCACCTCTTTGCCTTTTCTCTGTATTGACCCCAACGCACCTGTCTCTGGGCCACTCTCACTCTGGAAGCCTGAGGCTCCCCAACTCCCCCTTGAGCTCCAGGGGCACTAACTGAGTGGCCAACTTGGGTGGGGGGTTCTCGATGCCCCCATGATTTCATGATTGTATTTGGATGACAGAAATGATCTGTCCTCCCAGCTGAGCTGCAAGGTCCCTGGAGGTGAGGCTGCCTCTGAGGGCCTCCCTGGGTCTCACAGAGCACCCGGCACAGCCTGGCTGTGTGCAAGTATGCCATCAGGAAGCCCACCCCAGCCCCTCTCTACTGCCCCCTGCTTCCAGAGGCTGCCTCCGTTCCTTCACCCAAGACGAGACAGCCAGCTTACAGCAACTCTCATAGGACCTGTCTCCCCCTTCCTTTCCGAAGATCCCCTGCCCATCCCCTCCTCCAAAAAGTCCCCCATGATTCTCAGTGCGGGCGGAAGTCATCTCCTCCTCCGCCATTGTTAGAAGGAGCTGCTTCTCCACTCGCCCACCCGTGCCAGGCCCAGGGGCATGGAGACCAATGTGACAAATGGAGAGGCATCAAGCCCGTTTTTCTGGAGCATCGGGAATCCAGGTGCCTTCCTGGGGTTGGCTGCCTGCTGACTCACCCAGAGTCTGAATCATTTCTCTTTCCTAGGTTTTCGTGCGCCTGTCCTTCCGATAGGAACAGGGGAAAAAATAGTTCCTGTTTCTAATCACTGGAGAGCGTGTTGTCCCCGTGCACACACCGGGGACTGCTTGGCAGCAGCGATCACTCCTGCCGCATGTTTTCTTGGGGCACTCCTGTGACGGGGCACACCTGCGTCAAGTGCTCACTTTTGTGGGTGTGATGCCTCGAGGGCCTGGCTCTGTCCCTGCGCATGTGTGCATATGTGAGTGTGTGCGTCCATGAAGTGACGTTCGTGGAGGCGGGGGACATGGGAGTCAGAAGCATGAGAACATTGGTGGGATCTGGTGGCCGTGTGAGCCTTAGACTATAAGACACCCACGCCCGTGAGTGTAAATGCCGGGAAATGTGCATGGATTTGTGTGTATGTGTGTGTCTTTGGGCACACGTACCCGTGACCCTCGAATGGCTCAGAGTTCCCTCCTTCCCCAGTGGCCCCTCGAATGGCTCAGAGTTCCCTCCTTCCCCAGTGGCCCCCAGGGAGCTCCGTGGGTCTCGGGGCCTGGGACACGGGGTGGGGGTCCCAGCCATATTGGGGTCTGTTCAGGGGGGTGGGGCAGAAGCTCCCCCTCCCCCTTCCTCCACTCCCAGCCCCAGGAGTCACTGCAAAATTCAGACCAAGCAAGGGACAGCTGAGGAGTCCACCCCTCCCTGAGCCAAGCCAGCCACTCTGAGGGGATGACCAGGACCCTGCGGGCTCAGAGGACCCCTCCCCCATGTTGCTGGAGCCCTAGGGCCCTCTCTGTCCCCCGACAACAAGGCTGAGCAGCTGGGGAACACCTCACACCCTGCCCAGAGAGACTTAACTTTGACTCACAGCCACAAACAAATGGAGTGAGGACCCCTGGCGCCCCACACCCCTCCCCTCGTGGCCACTCTTCCTGCAAAATCAATCATCCTGCCGCTTCGTTTGCGGGAAGTGAGGGAAGGCAGGAGGGCTCTCAGGGCACCCGCTCCCCCCAGGGGTGGCAGCCCAGTGGGGGTGGAGGGCAGGGCTGGCGGGCGCTTGGAGAGGTGCCGGCCGCAGCAACTCCCAGCAGACTCCCATCCCAAGTTCTCGGCCCCTTCCCTGAGCCGGTGGAGTGGGTGCGAATCACGCCGGGGGCTCTGCCAAGGGTGCGGCTGACCCAGCTGGACAGAGAACAGCCCCCAGGAGGCTGGGGCTTGGCGGGGGGGGCGGGGGTGAGTGTGACTGGCCTCGCTGTGTTAAGTGCCGCCTGAGTGGGAAGTTGGACCTGATTCATTCCTCCGTGTGTTCAGGAGCCTTCCCCATACCCTGACGGGCGGGGCCGGGGCCGGAGCCTCCTTGGCCCTCCAGGAGCTGCGTGTTCCGACGCAGGAGTCTCGGGTGTGGGTGTGGGTGGGCCGGGATGGTGAGGGAGAGCCCCGGGCCCCTGCCGCCCGGATTCTACCATTAGAGAGCTATCTCCCCACGCCAGAGAGGATGACTTCCCCTGCCCCTCTTTTGTCACAGGGAAGTGCCCCAGGTTGGGGCACAGAGGAGCTGCCAGCTCTCCTACACCCTCCCCCCTCACCGTTACTACCAGGAAAGACAACAGTTAAGGCTTACATTTGCTCGGGGCTTTAGCGGGTCCACCTGCCCTGTGAGGGCGGCATGATTTTCATCCCCATTTTACAGAGGAAGTCATTGAGGCTCAGGGAAGTCCACCTGTCTGAACAAATGAGTAAATGGCAAGGGGTCAGGGCAGGCAGGGGCCAGAGGCACAGGGAGGAAGTCCTGAGTGTGCAGTGTGTGGTGGGAGGCGGGGAGGGCTGAAGTGGGAGGGAGGAGGGCAGTCTCCCAGGAGACGTGTTCTCGTGGGAAGAGCACTAGACCAGGAGTCTAGTAGAGCCCTGGCTTCTGCGCTGGCTCGCCTGGCAAGCTGTGTCTCCTCCCTGGGCCTCCACTTCTCCTTCTGTAAAATGGAGCTAATACTCCCTGCCCTGCCCTGTGGGATGTTGTAGGGAGCAAACCAGTGCTACTGGATAGGACTGCTTTGGAAGCTGCAGGGAGCTAGCTGCCAGTGTGCGGGAGTCATCAGCCCACGGCTGCCTTCCAACAGCACTGTGTGCCCAGGGGGAGGCACCCCAGCTGGACCCTGGGTTCCAGAGCCTGGAACTTTGCCAGCTTGGAGTTTCGGAGCCACATACTTGGCCCACCAGCCCCTTCTCTAAGGCTTCGAGCTGCTGGACCCTGGGGATGGGGGTGAGGGGTGGGAGGTGGGGAACAGAGTACTGCAGCCCAGGATCCACAGGGAGCCGCCTCCGCCCTCCTCAGGCCAGGCTGCCAACGTGAATATTAGCTGGTGTGAACTAATTTGATGGTGTTGATAAAGGCTAGGCTGCCTGGGGCCCCTGCACCCCACCCAGCACCCCCCTCCGCCCTCCCGATAACATCGAGGCTGAGTTGTCCCGGCTCCCCATTCTCGGGTGACGAAATCCCCACCCCGGCTCAGTTGGGCTGGTTAGCACTGCAGTTACCAAATCGCTGTAATTGAGATTAATTTGGGTGCTTGATTGGGTCAGCCCTCACAGGCACCCATTAATTAGTGGGGGAAGCTCAAAACCCCAAGAGCTGGGCCCTGCACCCAGCAGGGGCCGGAGCCACTCACTGGATAGGGGCTGCTGAGAGATGCCCAGGTGGATACGTGGCGGGGTGGGGGGCACGCTGGGCAGATCTTCTGTAGCCCCACGCCCCTCCCTCAGCCCACTCCATCCTGAGCTCTTCCTCCCCTGCCCCTTTGACTCAGGCCCTAAGGCAGCTCTGGGTCTCCGAGGGTTAAAGGGCTCATTACAGGGGTGGGGAGAGGTGTGTGTAGGGGGTGCTCAGAGACTTCTTGGACATCAAACAGCTCTTGCAAAACTTCTAGATGAGTTAAGTGCAAATGAATTTGAAACAGACAATGAAGTTCCCTTTAGAGACACCTGGGCAGAAAAATGAAGGGAAAAGTGCCCCAGGGAGAGCTCATTTGGGGATTTTTTTTTTCCCTGAACCCAAAACATACAGGGAAAAACAAACCCACCCGTCTACACTGGGTGCCAGAGGCTGGCTGGCGCGCCCTGACTCGGTGCTGGACTGGCAGGGGGCTGGGCACACATGCGGGGCCGGGGAGCAGGTATGCGAATAGAGAGCTGGATCCAACCGGAAGTGCTGGGCACCCACGTGCAGGGGTGGGAGCTGGGGGGCGGGGAGGGCAACAGCCCTGGAATGGAGCAGAGCCCAGCTCACTCGGGAGGGTGAGGACACTCGAGTGTGGGCAGCTGGACCGAGGCTACATGAAGGTGGGGAAGACAGGGTCTGTCTGTGGCAAAGGGCAGAGCCCAGGGTCCCTGAGGGTGGCAGGGGGCGCCCAGCCCTCCCCCAATCACGTGAGTGCTCCTGGCCTGGGCGATGTCCTCCAGATTGCCAGGCAGGGGCCCCGCCTGCCTGGTCCCACTCACCTGACTTGCTCCAGTTAATTGCCAGGGTGTTTTATTTTTTCCCTGTGAATCTCACAGAGGGACGAAAGCAGGGTCTGAGTCACCAGGAACCGGCCCCCACTTCCACCCACTCTGGAGCCTGGTCCTTGTCCCCACCCTCCCCGAGGCCCTTGGGACCCCGAGGCAGGTGGGGCCTGGCCCAGGGTGACTGCAGGGAGCCCCAGACCCTGCTGGGTCTTCTAGGTGTCCCCATCACTGTCCAGCACCCTGGGGCGCAGGGCGCGTGACCTCCCTAGGGGGCCTAATGGAGCAGCCTACTTGCTGCGGCGCATTTGCAATTCATGGCTCCAGCCGAGATTGCATTAGGGCCCGGCTGTCACTAGTGATGAATGTCGCTTGTTTTCCAGAAAAAAACGGACCCTGGATGCAGAGTGACAGAGCCCAGGGAGGCACCCGGCCCTTCCCTGGCCTGATCACCAGGGCATGGCCGGAGTCCATCGTCAGTGGCCTGTCAGTGGCCTTGGAACTTGACTCCTTCTTAGGGCTCTCAGGGGTTCCACACAGACTCTCCTGTTCAGCAAGCCCTTTGCGTTCCTTGCCCCACAGCGTTCTCGCAACAGCCCTGCTGGAAAGGCTCAGCTTGAGTGGCTCTACTTGACAGATGTGCAAACTGAGGTTTGCAGGAAGACGGAAGGTCGATGAAAGTGTGTTGGCTGGGGGTGAATTGAAGAGTGGTCCAGGGGTTCGCAGGCTCAGGGGCTTCCCAAGGGAGAATGTCTGGGTGCTTTGGCGGGGAGGCTGACTGAAGGGGGAGAGAAGAATCCTCTGTAGACTCAGCCCTTCCTACTCCACCCTAGCGCAGAGATGAGGGCCCAGCCCAGGGGTCCAGAGCTGCTACCTGCCCACTGTCTTCCCGGCGTTCTGCCTTCTCTCTCCCTGGAAACTCCCTTCCTGTCTAAAAGAGGGGAGTCTCACAGTTCGGAGGCTCTGGGCAGTGCCTCTTCCTAGATGCTAACTTTGATGAGGGCAAAGGGAGTTCCTTCCTTCCCATCCCACCCAATCCCAAGCCCACAGCCAGGTCAGGGAGAGCAGGGAACTGGGGTGCAGGAATTAGCTGGACGTCTCATATAGGGCCCCTCCCACCTGTCCCTGCCCCTCGGCTTCTCGCCAGGTCTTTGGGAACAGAGAAGCCTGGATAGGCCTCCTCGGTGACTTATAATAGCTCAAGAACCCACAGTGGCTCCCACTTTCCCAAAGTCCCACATTTAATTTTGTTTCCCCTTTGCTCCTGCCCTTAACCTAACCTGGGAGCCTCAACCTGGCAGGAACACAGACAGAAAAAATAATCCCATCCATGAGTGTCCCGTCAGATCCATTCATGGGAAAAAGAACAATAGCTCACTCGAGGGCAGCTTTTATCACGTGCCTGTTCACCTCTGTGATTTCACACAATTTAGCCACAAGTAGTTGCAACAGGCAACATTAATCCCCCTGTCACAGCTGATAAAACCGAGGCAGAGTACTCCTGGAAAGAGGCAGAGGCTCCGTCTTAGGCTCCGAGTGCTGCTTTGTTCATTCATGGATCCCTGTCCCTGGACTAGTGCCTGGATTAGAGTGGATATTTGCTGAAAGAGTGGAAGAATGAATGAATGCCCTCAACAGGAGTCTGTGGGAGCTGTGCGTGGCTGGAGAGGCTGAGCCTCAGGGCTGGGCACTCAGGCCCCGATGCCGCCCCCTTCCCTGACCTCCTGCGTCCCCTGGGCCCTAGGTCTGGGGAGAGACAACCTGCCCACACAGCCTTAGAGTTTTTCCCCCTTGGCAGAGCCAGCTGCTGGGGGTGGGAGCCTGGCTCTCCCCAAGCCACCCAAAGGGACTAGGGCCGTGCAGACCAGAAGAAAAACATTGCTCTTGGAGGTCTGGAGCCCAAGTCTGACCCCAGATAGGCCATTATTATAGCAGCTGTGATAGCCATCTACCACGGGAATGGGCACTGCCTATGACAAGCCACCCAGGTAGGTACTATCTTTCTCCCCATTTCACGGATGTGAAATGAGACTCAGAGACTGGGAGGTGTGTTGGGACCAGAGCACGCATACCTGACCACCTCCCTGCTGGTGGTATGGCTCCTCCTGATGGTCCATCCTTGCTGGGCTCATGAAGCAGCAGGTGCCACCCCCTCGTGGGCCCTCCCCTCCGCAGTTGGTGCTCCTGTCCTAGTGTTTTTGTCCCACGTGGAAAGGCTCCACTCCTGTCAGCTGCCTGCCCTGTCTGTTCAGGGTGGGTCCAGGGACGTCATTGTCCTCGGGCTTCCCTCCCTGTCTGTCCAATATTTGGGTTGTCCTTGGTGACAAGACCAGAGTTCCAGCTCTGGATCCACCCGAGTGACCCTCCTCTGGCTCCGGAGTCCAGGGATCAGACAGGTTTCCAGAACCCAGATGTGCCAAGTCCTTGCCCCTTCCCTGTAGGGGCAGATGTAGGTCCTGTCTCCCTGGGCTTCAGACATCTACACAGCCTGGAGCATGCCAGAGGCCGAAGCTCAGGGTCAACATCATCCCCACCCTCCAACTGCACCTTCCAAGAGAAGCAGGGAGCCACTGCCAGAAGAACGTTGGTTCTAGAATGAGCTGGCTCTGCCAAATCCTGCCATTGTCCCAGCTGTGTGACCTTGGGTAAATCGCTGTATTGCTCTGAACTCCAGCTTTCTCATCCATAAAATGGGCATGACCATGCCTTACAGTGAGCTGTATGTAAAGCACTCGGCACACAGTAGGTGCTTTGAGAAGTGGGGTCAATGATACAATCCATTCTGTAACTGGGCGGGGGCTCGGTGCTCTGAGCCGGTGGGCATCATCCCTCCAAGTCCCTGAGCCCTAGCCACTCCTGTCATCCATCAACGCTGCTGTGCCCCTTCCATGGCCATCTGTCAGCACCAGCTGCCATCAGGGCACCATGCAAGGCCCCAGATGCCCCCAGGGGCCCTGCCACGCCCTGTCCTCCCCGGGGGCTGACTGCTCCAGCCGCCTTCAGGCGCCCAGAGGAGGGGATGGCAGCAGGGCACCCCTTCCTCCTCACCCCGGGGCCTTCCCCATCCGCAGGGGCTCCTCGGCGAGGTCTGGGGCCCAGGGACCAGCATGGAAGCCCCTCCGCTCCCAGCGCACGGCCCCCCTCCCGCCCCTCCGCCAGACCACATCCTGCCGGCAGCCCTGCGTCTATTTCATCAAGCCAAGGATTGCTTTTTAAATAAATCTAAAAAACTCCACTTCCTCCTTGGCAAGTTCATTTTAAGTCATTTTATCTCTTTCCCCCCTATATTTTTCCCAAATAATGTGATTAAGTGACTCAGCGCCGGCTGCCTCTGGCAGGCCTGGCCTCTAATTCAGTTTGAGGACGGCCACCTTTGACCCCACTCCACTCAGGCTAAGAGAACACTTAAGCGCTATTCTACCGCTTCCTACAGAGAGAGGCTGGGGTGGGGGGTGGGCTGCGGTGAGGGGTGGGGGAGACGGTGGCGGGCGGCGGGGGGGGGGGGGAAGCGAAACAAACTTTCACATAAAATTATGGTATATGGATAATTGAGAAGTTTAAAAACATGAATCTAATTGTACAGTCCCCGGAGAAACCCATATCGAGCCACCCTATAAGAGGCCTGGAATCTCCCGATGATGATTTATTGCTAAATCCTAGTATTTTTCAATACATTATAGTTTTTAAATTGTGTTTAAATTGAGTGTAGAGGGGCAGAAGCCATTAGGAGATGCAGAAATGATGATTATATTTAAATATTCATGCACGCAGTACCTTATTATTGAATCTGAACACTAACAAAATCAATATTAAGTGCGGTTTGACATGAATTTATTTATGAATTTCGACTTTCTAAGTACTGTATTTTTTCACTCAAAAATTGTGAGTATAATGTAGTAATGATATCAAAACACAGTGTCAGAGAGCATTAGCTGGGGAGGTTATAAACCTCTGGATTAGGGGGCCCCAGATTGCCCTCAAAAGTGCTTAGTACACAAAACCCAATTCTTTTTTTTTTTTTTTTTTCCCCTTCCCTGTTTCTGAATCCTGCAAATCCACATATACTCCGGGGAGGGCGGCGAGAGGGGAGGGTGGGGAGGAAGGGAGGCTCAGCTGGAGTGGCAGGCAGAGCGCGGGCACTCAGCTCAGCCTTAGCCGGAGTGTAGGGGATCCATGGATCTCTGCTGGGTCCTCCCCTGAGCTCGACACCCAGGACGCAGCACCTCTGGCTGGGGGCTGGGGGCGGGGGGGTCCCAGGGGGTCCCTGGTGGGGAGGGACTGAGGGTTTCTTTATTTCCCCCACTTTTGATCCTGGGGGGAGTGTGAAAGCTGGTAGGGTCTGGCCCCAGGAAACCAACCCATAAGGAGCTAGAAAAGAGAAGCTTTGCCCCCCAGATTCTGGGTCCTGCCACCGGATGCGTAAACGGGGCAGAGTGTTAAGGCTACCACCTCTTGCTTGGCCCACCAGGACCTACTGCCCACACTTTGGCAGTGATGTTGGCGAAAATGCTGAGTGTGTGGCTTGTCACCTTCCCAGGAGTCCCCCGTTCCTTCTCTCCATCCACAGCTTCTCCTTCACGTGGTCTGGGACCCTTCCCCTACCTGCTGCCCCTAGCCACTCCTGCCCAGGAGGCCACCGCAGTTGGGGGGTACCCCTCCCAACCCTTCCAGAGACTTGATGTCTGCCTGTTGACTTAGCCCCTGAGCCCCGCACGGCCATACCAGCCGGTGGTGGTCCCTGGACATGTGGAACCGCTTTGCCGTGCCTCGTTCATACACACCCAGACCCCACAGAGCTCTGTGTAGACACACACACCTCGACACCCACAACTCCCCAGGTCCGACCCCCAGAAATGTTCATCTGGACAGGGATTCCCCAGCACACACGCTTGCACATAGCCTCGGACACACAGTCAGACCGCAATCATCTTTCCACACAGCCCCACGCACCTCAACACCCAGACGCCCCGACACGGATACACCCCCACTTCCCAACACCCGGAGTGCTCAGCACACGCACACCCCTGCCCTGAGACTGGCTGGGGGCCAGGGGAGCGGCGGACGACAGCGCGGTGGACACAACCTGAGCCCCGGGTCAAAAAGCACTTAGAAACTTTGATTCAGAATATTCATCAGCCTTTGGGGGGGGGGGCGTAAAAAGAAGCCCACACAAGGGGAGGGGGAGAAAAAACTCAACCCCGACCCTAAACTCTTTTCCAGTAAATCGATGTATTTTGCTATAATTTTATTAGGAATATAAAAGGAGCCTTTTCAAAAGTGCTTAGGACGCAAAAAAAAGAGGCGGGCGATGGAAACATTAGTCTGTCTGTATTAGCAATCCCATAGTCACATTTTATTGTTACTGTCAGGATGCAAAAGCTGTGCTTAAAACAAAATAATACATAATGTATTACTGAGGCATAAACATCAGCGAGCCGCGAGCGGCCGGCGTTTTTATTTTAAAAAGGAGATGCAAGGGGAAAAAAAGATTGAGGGACATAGGGAGGGGGAAGGGTGCAGCAGCCTCTGGGGATCAGGGAGTCGCGCGCCCGCTGGGATCCCAGGCTCAGAGGACTGGGGACCCCAGAGCAGGGGTGGGGGCTGACCCCCAGGGATGAGTTCAACCACAATGTCGTCCTCTTATCAGCTCCTCCCAGAAAAAAATCTGCCTCCCAAAGTAGCCCCAGGCTCAGGGACCTCCCACCTTCTAGCTTCACCCTCAGCACCTTATGGCTTATAAAGCTCTGGCCCTTTGTCCTGCCCTAATTCTGACCCTCGCTGCATCCCAGGGAAGGAGGCTGGGCAGCTATTCTTGCCTACATTTTTGCAGATAAAGACATTGAGGCTCAAAGGGGGACAGTTATTGACTCCAGGTCACACAGCCACTGAGCGATGTGGTCAGGACTAGAATCCAGGGCAGAGTCCCAGAGACCCAGTTCCGTGTCATTTCCGTGGTACCCGGCTACCCAGGTGCTTGGCAGTCTCCAGACTGGGCCCCTGGGCCCTTGGGCTGGTCTCTCTGCCCTACCCTTGCCCCTGTAATCCACTCGCCAACATCAACCAGGGTCATCTTCCAAAATGCAAACCACATCTTGTCTAATGCTCTCCAAGTGCATTCCATCCCACCCAGGGAACGTTCTGCATCCCAGGAGGATCCTCTTCAGTCTGGCCCTGCCCTCCTCTGTCGCCTCCTCTCCCATCCCCTGCCCCTTGCTCACTCTGTAGCAGGGCTACTCATCTTTGCTCTTGTCCTCCAGCCACTAAGCTCAGAGTCTGCTTAGAGTCTGCTGTTCCTTCGACCTGAAGTCTTTTCTGGCCCTTTCCATCAAATACCGCCTCCCCCGAGAAGTCCTCCTGGATCATCTGGTCTAAAACTAGACTCTCCATTACTTTTCATCGTACCTCTCTGTTTACATTTATTTGTCTATTGCCAGATTCTCCCAAACTAGACCAAAGCCTCAGGGAGGCAAGGATCTCCTTGGTCTTGTTCACTGCAATGTCCCCAGTATCTGGCACTATCCATGTGTAGACGGAAGGATGGATGGATGGACACTGTCATCGTGGCCAAGGCTAGAGCACATCTGGCCCATAGCCGATCCGGCTCTGCTCCCCAAAGCCCCCAGGGCAGGCCCAGCTTCCCACATTTGGGGGTTCCATCACTCCGCCAGAGCCAGGGCCCCCAATCTGGGCCTGACCCACCGAAGCCAGCACAGTTAAAGGTAGGGCCTCCCAATTTCAGCACCATATGGACACAGCGCTGCCTGTTACATCTGGAATGACTCCTCCTCCATCCTGTGCCCTCCCCCCTGAAGTTTCTCCCAGCTGTTCTTGGCACTCTGGGGGAGCTGGCTCTGCCTCTCCACCTCGGTTTCCCTTCCAGGCCCTGACCGCCTCTTGGTAGTCCTGCCTCCGTTTCCTGGCCCCTTGGTGGGGGATCGGGGGAGGAGCAGGGGCTCTTTCACTGCACCCTCCATCCTGCTGTGAGGCCCTTGTTTCTCCCTCCACACCCACCCCAGCCCTTCAAGTCCAGTGTCCCCCCCCACCGAAGACTTCCTCAGAGCCTCAGGCCAGCTCTGGGACCCCATCGCTCACTCAGGGGGACACGGACCCTTAGGAGAGAGCTTCTGGGAAGCATCGGTTAGGAACAGAACCAGGCTCTGCTTCTTATTAGCTATGTGACTTGGACACATCGCTTCAACCTCTCCGAGCCTCAGCTTCCTCATCTGTAAAATGGGGCAAGGATGGTGTCTACCTCCTCAGGCCTTTGCAAGGCTTGCGGGGGAATGTGAGGTCGTATATGAAAATACACCAGCACAGAGCTCAGCATTTAGGGGCTGCTCTGCCATTCGAAGGAAGGGCCATGCCCGCAGGAAGCCCAGCCAGCGCCAGAATGGGCGATTCTGGGACCCACCTCCACCCGTCCCCACCCCGAGACCTTGCGGGGGAGGGGGGCAGCTCCCGACTGTCTCAGAGCACTTGGTGCCACCTAGTGGTAGGCAGGGGCGCCAGGGGGCCTGGAGGGGCAGGCGGGGCCTTGGGGCAGGATGGGGACCAGAGAAGCAGCCAGGATCAGGGGTCCACCACCTTTCCGGGCACTGCCTGGGACCAGTGTGCACCCAAGAGGCCACCCCGCCCCAGGCCTGGTGTCCATGTGGGAGAACAGAACAGGGAGAGGCCACCTCCAGGACACCCGGTGCCCAGTGCCCAGCTCAGGAGTCAGCCCCCCCAGCCACAGCTCGGATGTGTGTACTCCCACGAGAGTGAGGCAGGAAGGAGCTAAGAGGGTCTTCTGCAGGCCCCCAGTGGTCGCAGCCTCCTGCCTCACAGCCCTCCCTCCTCGGGACCTGGAACAGCAAGAGGTCCCATGTGTCCAGGCTGGATGACCCTGTTCATTTATGCACCAGTCCTTCCATGCAACACGTATCTCTTGATTCCCTACTATGTGCCAGGACACTGGGAATGCAGAGAGGGATTGACAAATGCTTGTTTGTAAGTCTGTGGAGTTTACATCGTGTGTGCGGTGGGGGCTGGTGGGGGCAGGTGGGGAGAGGGAGAGGAGGGGGCAGAAAAGCAAATAGCTCCAATTCACAGTGTATTTAAACCAGCACAGATGGTTAAAGTGCTGGGCGCCCTGGGAGGGAGCGGGGTGCCGAGCGGGGGAGATTATGATGGAACAGCACATAAGGGCCCCCCACGGTCGCAGTATCATCGGGCGAGGAAGGCCTGGGGCTCAGAGCTGCCCAGCTGCCTGACTCGACCCCAGCTGTGTGACTTTTGGTGAGCTGTTTAACTTCTCTGAGCCCTCTGTGCTTCATTGCTACTGAAATGGGGACCAATAAGAGCTGCTATCTTGGGGCGTCTGGGTGGCTCAGTCGGTTAAGCGTCCGACTCTTGGTTTCGGCTCAGGTTATGATCTCAGAGTCGTGAGATCGAGCCCTGCTTCGGGCTCCTGGCTCAGCAGAGGGTCTGCTTGAGATTCTCCCTCACCCTCTGCCCCTCCCCGCCCCGCTCACATACTCGCTCTCTCTCTCTCTAAAGTAATAAACAAATAAATCTTAAAAAAAAAAAAAAAAAAAAGAGCTACTCTCTTACTACCTGATGGGTGGGTTTGTCACCAGGACTGACTGAGGCTCAGAACCCAGGGAGGATCTGTGGCTTTGAAAGTAGCCTCCGCTCGGGACCCTCTGCTTCTCAAGACCCCGCGCCCCCTTCCTGACAGACCCGCATATGCGTCTGCACAG
This sequence comes from Mirounga leonina, assembly GCF_011800145.1. NCBI lineage: Eukaryota > Metazoa > Chordata > Mammalia > Carnivora > Phocidae > Mirounga > Mirounga leonina. The sequence continues at coordinate 86,177,994 of NW_023270447.1, read as the reverse complement.
GGCAGAGGAACACCAGGAGCTGTGGGCCTGCTGCATATCCATGTAGACGTGCCCAGGTGGTCTCAGGAATCAGCGTTGAGCCCCGACAGGTGGGCTAGGCCCCTAGTGTGCCAGGCCATGCGTATCTACGGGTGCCCGACCCAGAGAGCCATCTGTGTGTCTTCGAACATGGTAAGCACGCACACGTGAGCCTGTGAACACAACTGTGTGTGTACCTGTGTGTCTGCAGGGCTGCGGGTCTGTCCCTGCCCACCCATGGAGCAGGCTCATGGCCCCATCCTGGTGCCCACTCTGGGATCTCCTCACCTGCAGTGTTCGGCCCCTGGGGTGGCGTATCTGCCCTAAGCAGGGCTGGGGAACAGAGCCCACGGAGGCCGTACCCCCTTCTTTGGCCATCGTTGTCACGGGCAGTGCTGAGGTCGGCTCTCTGTGCTGTGTTGTCAGCTGTCACAGCTCTGGGCCCTGCCCTGCCTGGAAATATCCAAGGATGGGAGGCCGGGAGATCTCCAGGGTCAGCTGGACCTGGGTTCTAATTTTCAGCCCCACCTCTCCATGGCTGTGTGGCCTTGGACAAGTCATGCAACCTCTCTGAGCCTCATTCCCTCCCCTATGAAATAGCAATAAAGATATTCACCCCTGCAGGATTCTGGTGGGAACTGACGTCATGAGAAAAGGTGACACCTAGCCCATTGCACTCGTCAAGTTCCCATCAATGTTGACTTCTGTTGCATTAAAGGCCTCGCTGGTGGGGAACATGGAGCCCTTGGCGTGCACGCCCCCCATCTTCAAATCCTCCGAGCAGCTCCCCACAGCGTTTGCTTTATTGCTATCCCCGTTCTCCAAATGAGGAAACTGAGGCTTGCTGAGTGATTTGCCTGAGTCACACGAGGGAGGAAGAGAAGCAGGACTCACTGTCAGGCAGGCAGGCAGACAGGCAGACTCCAAACCTTTGCCCTTGCCCCTCAGTGGTCCTGGCCCTGTCCTCGAGGTGCACCTGCTCCCAGCAGACCCTCCGTCATCCCCAGTTCAGCCCCCAGGGCTGCATTTTGCTGAGTCTCACCAGACTTCAAACAAAGTCCACGAAAAGGAGCCAAGATGGCCAGACAGAACTTCCTTCCCATAGCCGTTCCTGCCCCGTTCACTGTCCGGTTATTATCTTATGCATCTGTCCCGGGACGGCTGCCTCGCCCTTCTCGGAGGATCCCAGGGAAAATGAGCTGGAGGATCCCCAGCCTCCTCTTCATCCAACATTCTCATTTCACGGTTGGGGGGGTTAGCCTGGAAATGGGGAAGTCCAACCCCGGGTCACTCAGAGTCCAGATCAGGCCCTCGTGTCCAATGGTGATCCCTATGATGGAAGCTCAGGGGACAAGCAGTTTGGACAAGTCCAAACTTGAAGGAAGGCCCACCAGGTTCCCGGGAACAGCGTGCATCCTCTGTGCCTTCCAATCAGTCAGATGAGCCTGTGCCTTTGCTGGACACAAGGGCCCCAGGCGCTGGCTGGGGCAGGAGGCAAGGGTGCCGAGGAGAAACAGGACCTGCGGCCTGCTCCCCAGAAGCTCACAGCCCGGTGGGGGAAACTGGGACCGCTAAAATAGAAATCAGTGAGATGAGCCTTGCGGGGAAACAGAAGAGCCCCTCACCAGCTATAGGAGGTCAGGGAAGTCTTCCTGGAGGAGGAGGCTCTCAGCCAGAGGTTGAGCTACTTCTTAAAGGAAGAGTCAGACATTTGCCAGAAAAATGAAGAAGGATGGGCATTCCAGGCCGGGGGAACAGTGCAGCCAAAGGCGGGGAGTGTGGGAGAACATGGCCTATTCCCTCCATGGAGGAAAATGTACTTGGGGAAATGGAGAGGTCCAGATGAGATTATTCTAGTAATTATGGTTGCATAACACCCCACTCCCAAAACTTAGTGGCGTCAAACAGCCATCTTACCAGGCCCACAGACTGCGGGGCAGGAATTTGAATAGGGCATGGTAGGAATCCGCTCCATGATTCTACAGCCTCATCTGGAAGACCCAAAAGCTGGAATCCTTGACGGTTTGTTGTTCACGCATCTGGCTTCGGCTGGGGCCTCAGCTGGGCTCTCGGCCAGAACCCCATGCACCATCTCTCTATATGGTCTCTCCGTGTGGCTCCTCCACAGCATGGTGCCTGGGTCCCAAAGGCTAGTGTCCCGAGAGAACAAGACAGAAGTGCGTGGAAGTTTAATGATCTAGCTTCGGGAGTCACAGAGCCTCACTGCCATCACTAAGGTCTGTTCACATTCGAGGGGAGGGACACCGACCCCACCCCTGGAAGGCAGGACCTCGGAAGGCTGTGAGGCCCGGTACCTCCCTGGAGCCCCTTATTCTGGGCTGAGGGTCCCTGCTTATGGGGGGCCTTGCCGGGCACAAGTAATAGGGGCGGCAACAGGGGGCCCTCTGCTCTCACACCCCTGCCTCCTAAGTAGGCCCAGGACACGTCCCAGCAGGTGGTAAACCTCACCAAAGGACCCGCTGTCCTCTCTGGAGTCTAAGACAGGGAGTCGGGGGTGGGGGGAGAACAAGGGGGTGTCTCTCCTAGACCCTGCCAGGCTGGGTCTTGCACCTCCCTGCCCCCATGGGCCTCAGGGCCAGAACAGGGGTGGACTGTCAGCTGCAGAGCACTGCCTTGTCATTGGACACACAGGTCCAGGCCACAGTGCTCAGAAGTCACCACGGTCTCCCTCCCTCACTGGGCAGCCTCCATCCGCAAGGCAATAACCGAGGCAAGGCTTGGCCTGCAGCCTGGTCAACTCAGTAACTCATTGTTTGCCTAGAAGTCTGTCTCCCCAGCTTCACTGAGAGCAGCTGAGGGTTGGCACAGCCTGTTTCATCTCTGTGGCCCCGCACAGAACCTGGCACCTGTTAAATGAACGAATGAATGAATGAATGAATGAGTTTTATTCCTCTCTGGATGCCAGCACATAGTAGATATTCAGGATTTGTTGAGGTGAAATGATAAAGCAATCCCGTGAGGGCTTCTCTGATCTGAAGGGGTTTCTGTGATGGACCCTTGCTTAGACTGGCCCAAGGAGCCCTGGCCTTGACACGTCGGGAAGGCCTGAGATCTGGGTGCTGTGGCCATGCTCTTCCTGCCCCCACCCTCCACCCTGTCCAGGGCAGGGAGGAGGGTGGGGAGCCTCCTTTCCCCTAGCACAGGACAGATGGGTCAGAGGCAGGAGGGAGAAAGGCGAGAGACAGACAACCAGACAGACCCATCCCGCAGAGGTGACCCCAGGGCCCCCCACCCCTGGGGTGTCTCTGGAGGCCCCTCCCCTGCCAACCAGGCCATCCCCAGGAGTGCCACCAGTGAGAAGGGCTCCCCACAGCCCCCCCCACACAGAGCCTGGCTTCGCGACCCGCAGTGCGCTCAGTGAGTCGGGGGCGGGGGGGGGGGCAAGTCGAGGGGGAGACAGAATTCTTCCTGACAGTTTAAAGAGTTTTGGCATTTTCACGAGGGCACATGTAATATTTAAATTACTTCCCCTCAGCACGCCCTCATGCCTGCCTTGGCTTCCCCAGGTGAATTTGTAGGCGCTGAAATGGTCTAATTTCCCACACAAGCCATGTCAAATATAATTTGGGTGCAAAGTTGGTAATTATACGTAACATCAGTCTGATGTTAAAAACACTGAAAAATTCAGCAAGAAGACACTACTGGAGAGACGTAAGTCTGAGGCCCAGCCAGAAAAAGGCAGGCCTGGGCCCCACCGAAGCTAAAGTCTTTAATTAATAATGGCATGTTTTCAGGGACTCAAAGGACGCAGGTCCCCAACTGTCTGAAACTCCTTTGTCTACCAATTACCAGCATTTGGGGGGAGAGGCAGAGAGGAAGTCGCAGGGGGGCACCCAGATCCTGGCTGAGAAGTTGCTGAGGTTTGGGCCGGGGCTACACCTCACCTGCGGGCCAAGGTCCTGCTGCCTGGTGACCCACCCTGCTCACTTGTCACCAGAAACCAACCCCAATGAGTCCAGGGTCAGTGGCAGGAGGGGCTTGTCGCCCCTGGGCTCCGTGGGAGAATTGTGGGAAAGGGGGGAGGTTTGGCTGCAGGCCAAGCAGCCCAACAAGGCTCAGAGGGTCCCCAAAACAATGCCTGTGCCCCTCTTGGTTTGCGGGGGGGGGGGGGTCTTTTCTTTTCTTTGCAAACAGTTTAATGGGCTGTTTCTGTGAGGACAGGGACCACATCTTGTTTGCTCGCCCCTATGTCCTTAGCATCTGGCACACAGTAGGCGCTCAATAAATATGTGCTAAAGGAAGGTACTGTGTGAAGCAAGCTCTGATTATTCCTCGCTCTAGCCCCGTGTGGACCAAGTGAGACCCAGAATTCCTGCCGGCCCTCAGGAAAACACACGAGACATCTGAGAGGTTTAAGGGACAGGCACCCAGCCTGGATTAGACACAATTCCACACTTACAAGCCCCGTGACCTTGGAACGACCACCCAAACTCTGCCTCAGTTCCTCACCTGTAAAATGGGCATAATAAGAGATCTACCTCCTAGGATGACCGTGAATTCCGCATGAGCCTCTCCGTGTAAAGCACTCTGAACGGCACGGGGCAGGCAGCTCTTGTTTTGCTAAGGGACCTGGGTGAAGTGTGGCTTTGTAGAATTTCTCTTTGGAAATGGTTTCTGAAGGTTGTCCGAGGATGAGGCGAGAAGGGGCAGCCAACAGGGCGAAGGAGCCTAGAGTGAAGAAACAGATTCCAGTGGACAGTTTGGAAACACGGCTGCTGTTGGGGACATGATGAAAATACCTTCTTCCTTGATTGCTTAAGAACCTTCGATAAAATAGCCTCTGACTCGTGCACGGAGCTGTGTCTGGGATGTATGGCCTCCAGGCAGGCAAGGATGTGAGCTTGCGGCTCCTGTCAGCAGGGGGCACACTCCGAGGTGGGCCCTGTTATTATTACTAACATTTTCTGGATGCGAAAGCAAGGCTCAGACAGGTTAAATGATGGGCCTACTCTTCACACTTTGGCATGGTGGTTTTCCCTGCAGACTCTCTGCTCCTAACCCTCTGGGCTCCACTGGACTTCATACCCGAGGATTCTGCCCAATGGTGAGAAAAGCCTAAGCTGACACAAAGCACTTCCCGAGAGCCAGACGTCCTAGTGCACCCTACTTCGATCCAACGACCCTGAGAGCCAAGCACTGTAAGCAGCTCCCTCTCACCGATGAGGAAGCGGTGGCCCACAGGGCTTAAGTAATGGACCCTGGATCACAGGACCTGGGAAGTGGAATGAAATCCAGGCTGACCCCAGAGGACCCCCTAACTGGGAAGGGATTACCTCCAGCCCAGCGAAGCCTTCCACATAGAGGTTCTCAGCCCTGCACACTGGAATCATCTGGGGGCCTTTCAAACCAGTGACGCCCAGCCCTGGGTGCTGCCTGGGAAAGAGGATTTTTTTTTTTTAACTGCCAGATTATCCTAACGTTGGGACATTACGGCTTCAGCTAAGTCCTCTTAAGCTTCTCTGACTGTAACGTGTATGCAAATCCTGATCCAATGGAAGCTCTGATCCAGTAGGTCTCAGTGGGTTGGAGCTTGGGGTTCTCTCTCTCTTTTTTTTTAATAAAGATTTTATTTATTCATTTGAGACACAGAGATACAGAGAGAGAGTGATCATAAGCAGGGAGAGAGGCAGAGGGAGAGGGAGAAGCAGGCTCCCTGCTGAACCAGGAGCCCAACGTGGGGCTTGATCCCAGGACCCTGGGATCATGACCTGAGCCGAAGGCAGACACTTAACCATCTGAGCCACCCCCGCGCCCCGGGTTCTCTCTAACAAGCCCCCAGGTAAAGCTGAGGCTGCTCGTTCAAGGACCCCATCAAGGCTCCTGGGCTTGTTTGCACATTGGAATCTGCTGCAGAGTTTTAAAAAAGCCAAATGCCAAGACCCGAGCCCAGAGATTCTGATGTCATTGGAAAGGATGGCCAGAGATTTTTGGGGTGTTTTGAAACAAATGCCAATGCCCAGGCCACATCCTAGATGGGTTAAATCAGAGTCTCTGGGGGGCGTCTGGTTGGCTCAGTTCGTAAAGCATGCAACTCTCGATCAGGAGGTCATGAGTTCAAGCCCCATGTTGGGCATGGAGCCTACTTAAAATAAAATAATAATGATAAATAAAAATAATTTGAAAATCAATCAATCCATCAGAGTCTCTGGCGTGGCACCTGGCCACCAATATTTTTTAAAGCACCAGGATTGAGCACTATGGCTTTGCACTGCTGCAGCCAAATCTTATCAAACCTGGGTTTTGATTTCGTTCTTTAGAGTTCAGATTCACTGGCTCTGGGGTGGAGACCAGGGGGTCAGCATTCTTAATACATTCCCAGGGGATGCTGACACAGGTGGACCCCAGGTCATGTGTGAAGAAATGCTCTTTTATCCTCCTCATCCTTAGCCCCTGCTCAGTGAACCCCTCTAAGCAGCATCCCCCACCTCAACCAGCAGGAAGTCTTCCTGGGGCTGTTGGGGCACCAGGACATGGGGAGATGAGAAAGGCTGCAGAAGGAGACCAGAGGCAAGGCTGATGAATGGCCAGCCCAGGCTGTAGGCTTCCGTCACCAGTTTTGCGGCTGACCAGCCCTCAGAGGTCAGCTTCGCCCTGGAACAGGCCAGGAGACAGGACTCCTGGCTTCCAAAGAAGGTGGGGTGGGGCAGCGGCTGGAAAACCAGACAGGAGGACTCCTGTCTAGCCAGTTCCTCCCTCTGGCTCCCTGAGCCACCCACTTGGGCAAGTCAGGACAACCCCCCACCCATGCCTCCATTCTTGTATTTCTAAAATAAAGGGAATAATCTCACCCCACCTCACCTTGTATGTATGATTGTGTGTGTTTTATTTTTAGATTAAAGTAGTAACTGCTCAAGGCAATGTATTCCAACAGATCAGAAGCATGTTAAGTGAAAAGTCTCTTTTGGAGGTACCACTGTTAATAGTTTCTTGTGTGTGGTTCCAGACATTTTCTTTGTGTGTACAAACATACATCTGTATGTACTTTAAAAAAAAATGGGATCCTATACGTTGCAATTTGGTTTTTGGACTTAGCAATATATCGTGGGTATCCTTCCATGGAAATCCATAAAGATCTACCTCATTCTGTTTGAAGTCCATCTATCATTGTCAATTTTGCCATCCTCCTATTAGTGGACATTTAGACTGTTTTAATTTCATTTTTTTCCTACAACAGACAACGGGGCAACAGACACCATGATATGGGTGCTTCTGAAAACTTCTACAAGTATGTCCACAGCACATTTTTTGGAATGGCATTGAAGTTCACCTAACTTTCCTGACTTTTTTCTCTTTTGTTTTATTAGAAATTGTCAAGCAGGAGTCTACAATAGGCACAGATCCTTAATGAGAAGGGACAAGTTGGTGACAAATAGCAACTCTGTCCAGAGTGGACATGGCTGCCATGAATTTTGTATCTCAGTAGGATTTCACCTAGAATCTAATCAACAACGCCTCCCTTGCTCCATTATTACCACCAGCACCCACACTATCATTAGATCATAGCTATGAGCACCACTGTCCCCACCCGCCAGACGGTTGACCCCCATGCCATCACCATAACCACCAACACCATCATTTCCACATCAGCCTGTGTTCTCAGTTGCAGACAGCAGAGCCCACTCTGATTTGAATAAAAACGATATTAGGCAAATACCTAAATGTAAAATCTAAAACTACAAAACTCCTAGGGAAAAAAAAATAAGAGAAATTCTTTAAGACCTTGAGTTAAACAAAGATTTCTTAGGACAAAAGCACAGACCATAAAAGAAAAAAAAAATGATGTGTTTAATTTCATCAAAATTAAAAATGACTGCTCTTGGAAAACACTGTTAAGAAAATGAAAAGATATGCCACAGACTGGGAGGAAATATTTGCAAAATGCATATGTGATAAAGGACCAGTAACCAGGTATACAAAGAACTCTCAAAACTCAAAAATAAGAAAGGAGACAACTCAGTAAAAATATGGGCTAAGGAATTGAATAGACACGTCAGCAAAGAAGATACATGGATGGAGAAAAAGCACATGAAAGATGCTCAACATCATTAGTCATTGGGAAAATGAAAATTAAAACTACAATGAGATACCATTACACACCTATTAGAATGGTTTGAATTTAAAAACTTAACAATATGAAACGTTGGTGAGGATGCAGAACAAATGGAAAGCTCGTGCATCACTGGCACGAATCGAAAATGGTGCAGCCACTTTGGAAAACTGTTAGGTAGGCAGGTTCTTCTGAAGTTAAACATACACTAAACATATGACCCACCAATCCCACTCTAGGTATTAACCAAAAAGAAACTGAGATACATAGCCTCACAAAAACCTGTATGTGAATGTTCGTAGAAGCTTTATTCATTATCAAAATTGGAAGCAATCCAAATGTCCATCAACAGGTGAATGGGCAAGCAAGGATGGTACATCCATTCAAAGGAGCAAATCACTGATACAGGCAAAACGTGATGATCCTCAAAGGTAAAGAAGGCAGACCCCAAAGGCTACATATTGTATAATTCTATTTATACGGCTTCCCAGAAAAGGCAAAACTGTAGCAACAGAAATCAGATGAATGGCCACAAAAGGCTGGGAGTGAAGGAGGGCACATCAGTGATGTGCTGTTAATGTTTAATGACCAGCTCATGGGAGGTATATATACACACACACGTATGTATATGTATATTCATGTATATGTGTATTTATATGTGGATATGTCGCTCGCTATGTGCACAGCATGTATATACACACATACATGTTTATTATAAATCTTACTGGTATAGAAGATGTGTAGCGCATTTTTTTTGTATTTAGGTGAAATTCATATAACATACAATTCACCATTTTAAAGTATACAATTCAATGGCATTTGGTGCATTCACAATATTATGCAACCACCACCTCTCTCTAGTTCCAAAACATCTCATATCCTATAAAACCCCATACCTGTTGAGTGATCACTCCCCAACCTCTCTTCCCCCATTCCTTGGCAACTACTACCTTGCTCTCTGTCTCTATGGCTCTGCCTGTTCTGGACATTTCATGTAATGGAATCATACACCATGTGAACTTTGTGTCTGGCTCCTCTCACTCAGCGTGTTTTCAAGGCTCACCCAGGTTGTAGCATATATGAGAACATCATTCCTTTTCATGGCTGAATAATATTCCATTGTATGGATGTACCACAATTGGTTTATCCATTTATCCATTGATGGATATTTGGGTTGTTTTCAGACTTTGGCTGTATGAATAATGCTATACATTCATGTACCAGTTTCTATGTATACATATATTTTTATTTCTCTTGAGTCTATACCTAGGTATAAAATTGCTGGGTCAGAAGGTAATACTGTGCTTAACTTTCTGAGGGATTGCCAAACTGTTTTCCACAGAGGCTGCGCCATTTTACATTCCTGCTGGCAATGTACAAGGGTTACCTTTTCTCCATATCCTCATCAACAAATGTTATTTTCCTTTAAAAAAAAAATTGGGGCGCCTGGGTGGCTCAGTTGGTTAAGCGACTGCCTTCGGCTCAGGTCATGATCCTGGAGTCCCTGGATCGAGTCCCGCATCGGGCTCCCTGCTCGGCGGGGAGTCTGCTTCTCCCTCTGACCCTCCTCCCTCTCATGCTCTCTGTCTCTCACTCTCTCTCTCTCAAATAAATAAATAAAATAAAATCTTAAAAAAAAAAAAAAATTGTAGGGCCACCTGGGTGACTCAGTCAGTTGGGTGTCTGACTCCGGTTTTGGCTTAGGTCGTGATCTCATTGGTCATGGGATAGAGCCCTGTGTCTGGCTCATCCCTCAGGAGGGAGTCTGCTTGAAAGATTCTTGAAAGAAAGAAAAAGAAAGAAAGAAAGAAAGAAAGAAAGAAAGAAAGAAAGAAAGAAA
>NW_023270447.1:86132858-86168058 GCF_011800145.1 Mirounga leonina | reverse complement strand
AAAGAAAGAAAGAAAGAAAGAAAGAAAGAAAGAAAGAAAGAAAGAAAGAAAGAAAGAAAGAGAGAGAAAGAAAGAAGAAAGAAAAAGAAAAAGAAAGAAAGAAAGAAGAAAGAAAGGGAGAGAAAGAAGGAAAGAAGGAAAGAAAGAGAAAAAGATCTTCTCCCTCTGCCCCTCCCCCCACTTGTGTGCGCCCATGTGCGCTCTCGCTCTCTCTCTTTCTCTCTCAAAAATAAATAAATAAGGGCACCTGGGTGGCTCAGTTGGTTGGGCGACTGCCTTCGGCTCAGGTCATGATTCTGGAGTCCCGGGATCGAGTCCTGCATCGGGCTCCCTGCTCAGCAGGGAGTCTGCTTCTCCCCCCTCTCATGTGCTCTCTCTCTCTCATGCTCTCTCTCAGATAAATAAATGAAATCTTAAAAAATAAATAAATAAATAAATAAATAAATAAATAAATCTTTTTAAAAAATTGCAATCATTCTAGTGAGTATGAGTTGGTATCTCACTATGGTTTTAATTTGCATTCCCTTCATGACAAATGGTATTAAATACCTTTTCACATGCTTGTTAGCCATTTGTATATCTTCTTTGGAGAAATGTCTGTTCCATTCTTTTGCCAATTCTTAAATTGGCTTGTATGTCTTTTTGTTGTTGACTTTTAAGAGTTCCTTAGATGTTCTAGATATTAAACCCTTATCAGATACATGTTTTGCAAATATTTTCTCCCATTCTGTAGGTTGTCTTTTCACATTCTTGATAATATCCTTTGATGCATGAACATTTTAATTTGATGAAGTCAAATTTATCTATTTCTTTTCATTTACTGCTTGTGCTTTTGCTGTCAAGTCTAAGAATCCATTGCCAAATCCAGATCATGGAGATTTACTCCTATGTTTCTAATAATAGTTTTATAGTTTTTGCTCTTATATTTAGGTCACTGACCCATTTTGAGTTAATTTCTGTATAAGGAGTGAGGCTGGAGTCCAATTTCATCCTTTTATTTATTTATCTTTAAGTAATCTCTATACCCAACATGGGCCTCGAACTCACAACCGGAGATCAAGAGTCATGTGTTTCATCAACTAAGCCAGCCAGGCACCTCATCCTTTTACATATGGATATCCAGCTATCCCAGCATCACCAGTTGAAGAGGCTATTTTGCCCCCTTGAATGGTCTGGGCACCCTTGTGGAAAATCAATTGCTCATAGATGTTTGGGTTTATTTCTGGACTCTCAATTCTATTCCACTGGTTGTATATCTATACTTATGCCAATTCCACGGTGTATTGATTACTGTCACTTTGCAGTAACTTTAAATTGGGATGTGTGATCTTTATTATGAGCTGAACTGTGTCCTCCCCACCCCCAAAATTCGTATGTTGAAGTCCTAACCTCCAGTAACTCAGCTTGTGACTGTATTTGGAGATAGAGTCTTTGGAGAGGTGATTAAGTTAAAATAAGGTCACTAAGGTAGACCCTAATCCAATACCACCAGTGTTGGAACATGAAGAGGAAATTTGGACACTGACATGCACATAGAGAAGATGGACATCCACAAACCAAGGAGAGAGGCTGCAGAGGACACTGAACCTGTCCAACATCTTGATCTCAGACATCCAGTCTCCAAAATTATGAGAAAATACATTTCTGCTGTTCAAGCCACCCATTCCTCTGGACTTTGTTATGGCTGCCCTAGCAGACTGATACATCCCTTCAACTTGTTTTTCTTTTCCAATATTCTTTTGGCCACTTGGGGCCCCTTTCAATTCTATAAGATTCTGAGGATTGGCATTTCCATCCCTACAAACAAGGCTATTGGAATTTTGAATTGGATTGCTTTGGACTGTACCTTTCTTTGGGGAATATTGCCATCTTAACAGTATTGAGTGTTCCAATCTCTGATCATGGGATGTCTTCCCATTTGTTTAATTCTTTACTTTCTTTCAGCAATGTTTTGTAGTTTTCAGGATGCAAGTCTTTCGCCTCCTTGGGTTTTCTTCTAGGTCAGTGTTCCCTAGGTATTGTAATCTTTTGGACTCTGTTGTAAATGGAATTACTTTCTTTATTTCCTTTCCAGGTTGTTCACTGCATTTATAGAAACACACCTGAGTTCTGTATGTTGATCTTTTACCCTGCAACTTTGCTGATTATAGCTCACAATTTATAAATAAAATTATACATTTCATACAGCCAAATGATGCTCATAGAATGCTTTAGTTAATTTGGTCAAACTCATGTGTCTGTAGCCAACCCGTGGCTGCAATTAACAAGTAAGTGTGTTCCAACATGAATATTGGTTGGTATTTTCTTTAACATTAAAGAGCAAGACCTAGGGGCGCCTGGGTGGCTCAGTTGGTTAAGCGACTGCCTTCGGCTCAGGTCATGATCCTGGAGTCCCTGGATCGAGTCCCGCATCGGGCTCCCTGCTCGGCGGGGAGTCTGCTTCTCCCTCTGATCCTCCCCCTCTCATGCTCTCTGTCTCCCATTCTCTCTCTCAGATAAATAAAAAAAAAAATAAAATAAATAAAAATCTTTAAAAAAAAAAAAAAAAGAGCAAGACCTAAAACTGCCTGCCCCCACCCAGCTTGGACTTCGTAGCCTGAAACTGTCCCCCAACACAAGTTAATCTCTACATTAATAAGACTTTTTTTATTAAAAGATTATTTATTTAGGGGCACCTGGGTGGCTCAGCCGTTGAGCGTCTGCCTTTGGCTCCGGTCATGATCCCAGGGTCCTGGGATCGAGCCCCACATCGGGCTCCCTGCTTGGCGGGGGGGGCCTGCTTCTCCCTCTCCCACCCCTGCTGCTTGTGTTCCTTCTCTCGCTGTGTCTCTCTCTGTCAAATAAATAAATAAAATCTTTAAAAAAAAGATTATTTATTTGAGAGAGAGAGAGATAGTGAGAGAGAGCACAAGCAGGAGGCAGGGAGAGGGAGAAGCAGGCTCCCCGCTGAACAGGGATTTCGATGTGGGGCTCTATCCCAGAACCCCGGGATCATGACCTGAGCTGAAGACAGAGATTTAACTGACTGAGCCACCCAGGCGCCCCAATAAGACTTTTTTAAAAAGGTTGATTTACTTATTTGAGAGAGAGAGAATGAGCATGCTCACGAATGGGGGGAGGGGCAGAGGAAGAGACTCTTCAAGTAGACTCCCCGCTGAGCCCATGAGATCATGACCTGAGCTGAAAACAAAAGTTAGTCAGATGCCCAACCAACTGAGCCACTCAGGCATCCCTACATTAACAAGACTTTTCTATTCTGTTATCTTCACGCTATTCCAGGAGACTTGCTCAGGTAAATGACTTGACTATTCATTATATAAACTTCCCCAAAGACCCATCAATTCTTCAGTGGAAAGCATCAACAGACAGTTTGCACCCTTAGATTCCTTGACTCCCTTGCGTTAAAAAATCCTTAGCTTGCTGTCCCTACCAATTCTGGGCTGTTCTCTTGTGACCCTAACTCAATCCTAATCAAACCCCTGCATTGAAAGACCCTCCTTAAGCCAAACTCACAATTCTCAGTAAATTCTGATTATGAATCCCCACCTTGAGATACTGACAAAGCTCTGGTGTGGTATTCCTAACCATGGCAAGCAATAAACTCAGCTTCGTCTTACCAACAGGTTGTATCAGGGTAAGATTTGGGGGGCCATCATTTGACAATCATAAGACAAAACCAAAACCACTAAGACATATGTCAAGAACTTCCTTCATTCATCAATGATTGGGTGGTTCCTTTGTTGAACCGGATACTAGTTTTTAAATACTGGAAGAGTATTCCCTTAATTTTTTTGTGCAATTCACCAAGTAATGGCCCCAGACACAAAACACTTTTAGGTTTAATCTGCATTATTCACATTCACTCCATCACTCTCTTATGTCTCGACAACCGACAAAGCAAACCCTGATTTGTAGCATTTGCCAATTTCTCTGGCATCAATACTCCCACCATGGCCAATTTCACACTACCAACACAGAGTCACCAGACTCCATTGAGAAGAACTTACCAGCAGCATGTCATTAGCTAGTATTTTTACCATACAGATATAATAAACACCATCTCAGGGGCATAAATAGTAAAATGTAGCAAAATAATTAGGACATGATCAGTTTATTACCTTTGTTTTTAATATAAGTTATTTGTTAATTTATAGAATTTAATACTTAATCATGGCTACATTTAACCACCAGCTTGCAAAGTTCCTGAAAATTCAACAACTTCCTCTCACACCAACTGGTAGCAGCCGGCTTTCCACACCACTGGGACTGACCACAAAGTGGCACTTGGGGGGCACCTGGCTGGCTCGGTCAGTGGAGTGTGTGACTCTTGATCTCGGGATCATGGGTTCAAGCCCCACAGTGGGTACACAGCTTATTTAAAATAAATAAGGGCGCCTGGGTGGCTCAGTCAGTTGAGCATCCGACTCTTGGTTTTGGCTCAGGTCATGATCTCGGGGTCCTGGGATCAGGCCCCACACTGGGCTCTGTGCTCTTTGAAGAGTCTGCTTGGGACTTTCTCTCCCTCTCCTTCTGCCCTTCCCCCTGCCCACCCCCCCCCCCCCCTGTGCCCGCGCGCGCGCTCTCTCTCTCTCTCTCTCTCTTTCTCTCTCAGATAAATGGGTGAATCTTTAAAAAAAAAAGTTTAGGGGCACCTGGGTGTCTCAGTCAGTTAAGCGTCTGCCTTTGGCTCACAACATGATCCCTGAGTCCTGGGATCGAGCCCCACGACGGGCTCCATGCTCAGCGGGGAGTCAGCTTCTCCCTCTGCTCTGCCCCTCCTCCCCGCTCATACTCTCTCTCTTGCTCACTCTCTCTCTCTCTCAAATAAATAAATAAAATCTTTTAAAAAAAGTTTAAAAACAAATAAAATAAACAAAGTGGCACTCGGGAGCTTTTGAGGGTGACCGAAATGTTCTACATCTTGATTGGGGTGGCAGCTGTAAGGCTGTGTAAGTTTGTCAAGATAGAGAGAACTGTGCATATGAAAAGGGTAATTTTACTGTATATAAGTTCCACTTCAATAGGCCTGGAACAAGGGGGTATTTGGTAGCTCACAGCCTCTCCGGAGGCACCCCAGAACCAGACCTGGAGGCTGGCGTAGCACCCAGCGCTGCTCTAGAGGAGAGGTTTCTGCTGCTGTCAGAATGCAGGCGGCTCATAGCACCGAAGTGGGCTGGGATGCCCACGCCAGGCCCTCGCTGCCTCTGCAATCTGCTGGTCTCTCCAGCCTGCTCCAGCATGCTCACCAGCCCTGAGCCCGCCCATGCCTCTTCCAAATCAGAACCCTGAGCCTGCACGTGGTTGGTGGCGGCAAGGTCACATGGCCACACTCCAGCTGCGAGGGAGGCTAGGAGAGTGAATTGCTGCGTTCTCCCTTGGGAGAGCAGGATCCACAGTGTGGGATATGCGTCAAATCCAGGAAGAGGGTTCTCAGGATGCGGAGCAGGCTCACAAGCACAAAAATGGTCCCCTACAATGACCACCACTTATTGTCACCAGCACACGATCACTGATACCAGCAACCCAGTTGTTGTCAAAAGCCTGGCTCTGGCCCTTCTGTGTGCGGACACCCTGTTAGAACCCACAGGGGGGGACAGTTGTAGGACGGGCCCCTTCCTAGAGGAGCTTGCGGTCTGGTGGGAAGGCCCGGGGACCTGCCCTGCAGGGCGGTCTGTGCACTGGCGGAGAGAGGGAGGGCTTCCTGGAGAAGGGGACATGTGAGCTGAGCTTTGAGGGTAGGAAAGACCTAGACAGGAGCAACCCCGAAGGGGGGCACCTCATCGGAGGGCCTGTGTGGGCAAAGGCTTGGAACAAGAACGTCATGCTAAGGGGCTTGGCTGGTGCAGAAATGTAGGCAGTGTTTCTCAAAACTCTTCACCTCGGCTTCTGAGTAAGGAACACATTTTACATTGTAGCACACAAAGAGACACGCTCACACACACACACATACATAAAGCAGAAAAATGTTTCACACGGCGGTTCTCACCCTACCACATGCAATGCATCTGATGTTTTCCACACTAACTTACCCCATTAATTTTTTTTTAATGTGTTTTTTTTTTTTTAAGATTTTATTTATTTATTCATGAGAGACAGAGAGAGAGAGGCAGAGGGAGAAGCAGGCTCCCAAGGAGCAGAGAGCCCGATGCGGGACTCGATCCCAGGACCCTGGGATCATGACCTGAGCTGAAGGCAGTCGCTTAACCAACTGAGCCACCCAGGCGCCCTTTTTTTTTTTTTTTTAAAGATTTATTTATTTATTTGAGAGAGAGAATGAGAGACAGAGAGCACATGAGAGGGGGGAGGGTCAGAGGGAGAAGCAGACTCCCTGCCGAGCAGGGAGCCCGATGCGGGACTCGATCCCGGGACTCCAGGATCATGACCTGAGCCGAAGGCAGTCGCTTAACCAACTGAGCCACCCAGGCGCCCTCATTATTTTTTTTCAAATGCTAGTCACCAGTCATGAAATTGACCCCAAGACCCATCAGTGGTGCAGGGGACCACGGAGCTGGGGGCAGAAGCAGGAGTGGGGCAATGGGAGGCTTTGAACACCAAAATCGCAACATTTGGACTCTGCACTGTAGATTCTTGAGGCCAGAGGTCGTGTGTGGCGTGCTGATTGGAAATGATCGATATACACCATCTATCAATATTTAAAATGCACATAACTTTTAACCCAGCAATTCCACTTCGAGGAATGCAGCCTAGAGAAAGACCCATCGAGGAGCTCAGAGAGGCACAAACAAGGGTGTTTGCCACAACACTGGAAAAGTCGGAAGCAACTAAAGTGGAATAGTATGCAGCCCTTCCAAAGAATGAGGTCACTCTCAGTCATGGAGAGCTAGATCTCCAGGACGCTGGGGAGGGGAGACGAGTCAAGCCACAGAGCCAGATGTGCCATTTGCTCTCAGTTTTGGATAAACCACACCTGTATATGTGTGTACATTTATATGTATGGATGCCTTTTAAAAAGATTTAGAAGGAAATTTGGACACATGCTACAGGTATGAAGCCATCTATCTATCATCTATCTATCTATCTATCTATCTATCTATCTATCTATCTATCTATCATCTCCATGTGGCCCTAGGAGTAGAGAGGGTTGGGAGGGTGGTATGGGGGAAACATTGGGGTCTGGAGAGGCCTAAGGGTATTGGAAGATGTGGGCAAGGAGGTTTCCCCATTACTCCCAGTGCCGAGTGCAGGGGGCAATAGGCGGGGTGGTGGTCTAAGTAGCTCATTGGAAGAGACAGTTATAATCCCCCACCAGAATAAACAGTGGGGGCTCTGGGAACTCAGAGAAGGTGTGTCGTCTAACCAGAGAATGAGGGAGGGCTTCCTGGAAGAAGTGGCTGGAGCAGGAGTTTAGAGTATGAGTAATGAGACCAAAGAGTAGTTGTGGGAGAAGGAAGCACCCTCTAGAGCTCAGAGACTGGACCCTCAAGCATCCCCTGGGCTGGAGGCTGAGTGAGGGGAGGACTGGGCCTGGCTGGGGGCTGAGAGCCAGACCACCACCACCCACGAGGTTTCTGTCCAGCCCCCTCCCCAGAGACTGGCTGCAGGGCACTATGGGAGCAGTTATGCAAATCACCTCCCGGGTGTGGGTCTCATTACCTTTCAGTGACTGGCAGCTGCAGAACCCCACTGGCCTGGAGGGGGTTGGGTGGGGGTGGTGGGAGCAGCCCGCCTGGCCCCTTCTCCTACCCCGCCCTCCTGCATGAGCCCCCGACCCCAGTCACATCTGGTCCACATTGGCCTGTGTGGTTCCAATCGTGCCACTTCCTGCTACTGTCTCTGGGCACCCCCAACCCCCGCCCCTCCTGCTCCCCTTCCCTCAGCATTCAGCAAGTCCTGCACAGTGGAGTCCCCGACAGTCTCTTGCGTCTCCCCTTGAACCCTACCATGAATGAGATGGGTCATCTCCCTCCCCCAAATGTGCCTCCTGGCCATTCGCTACTCTGTCTCCCCAGTCTGGGGTGTCCCGGGTTCTGGTAGCATGCACCCACCCACATCTTTCCAGGTCCAGCCCAGACCTCTAGGAACCCACTATCCTCTCTGCCAGGTCCCCCTCACCTCCTAGGGAGGGACCTCCTGTGTCAGGCAGCGTGCTGGGCTCCCCCAAGCCCCACCTAGCCCTCCCTGGGAGGTCTTTGGTAAGAGTGAGCATAAGGAGGTGTGTTTACTGGAGTTCAGTTCTCTCCAAAAAAGAAAGTCCTAAAGTCACTTCTAGGGGCCACTGGACCTCAGGGACACAGCTTGGGGGGGGGTTGTCAAGGAAAAAAGGGATGAGGGGACTGGAAGCAGGGTGAGGGTGGGGGGGATGGGAGATGCTTATCTCAGAGAGCAGGCACTCCTGGCACCAGGTGGACCCAGAGAAGTGACTTGGAGGGAGAGTGTCAGCTGGGAGTGTGGCTCTCCCCAGCACAGGACTGTGTCCTGCTGATACTCTACAGCATTTGTCCTGCGTCGTCGCTAATTGCTGATGCCATTTTATCATCAGCAGCCCCATTTTACAGATGAGAAAGCTGAGGCCTGAAGAGGTCAAATAACTGACCCAAGGTCACACGCTGGTAAGCAATGAAGCCCGGATCTGAGCCCAGGAGCCTCTTAATCTCCCTGCTGTTCAGAGGTCCAGGCACCCCCCCCTCCACAGAGCTGGGGTCTCTAATTCCACCCGCCCCTAACTAGACTAGACTCTGGACTAGAAGCTCCTTGAGGGCAAGGAATGAGGCCAGGGTTCATCTGTGTCTCCCCTGCAGCCAGCATTAGCCATTCATCCATCGACTCATTCATTCCACCGGTTTTTACTGAGTAGCACCTCGGAGTCCTGTGCCAAAACCCCTCTGAGCCTCAGGCCCCTCATCTGCAAGATGAGAATGTTGTCTGGAGCTGAGGGGTTGACATTGAAGAAAGTGGGCCACATAGGTACTTTCAAATCTCCTAGTAGTCATACTTGAAGGAATAAAAAGTAACAGGTGAACTTAATTTTAAAAACATACCTTGTTAAAAAAATAATAAAAGAACGAAAAAGGGATGCCTGTGTGGCTCAGTTAGTTAAGCGTCTGACTCTTGATCTCAGCTCAAGTCTCGATCTCAAGGTCATGAGTTCAAGCCCCGCACTGGGCTCCGCGCTGGGTGTGGAGCCTACTTAAGAAAAAAAAAAAGAACTAAAAACATACCTTGTGAACCCAGTCCTCCAAAATATTATCATTTCAGCACAGAGCCAATGTAAAATTGATAAACGAGACACGTTACACGCTTTTGCTCATATTGGGTCCAAGGTGTGTATTTTACCCTTCCCAGACATCTCCTTCCAGACTGGCCACATGATCTGGTGCTCCGTAGCCACATGGGGCCGTCATGCTGGACCGCATGGCTCTCGATGGAAAGGTTCTAGAGAGATCAGATGGCGAAAGGGTGTGCGAGCCGCCAGCTCCCAGCCAGGCCCACGGTGGGGACAAGTATTAGTGCGAGGCCCCCAACCCCCTTCCTCCCACGTGGCCACGAGTCGGGGCCCCTGTGGGGTGCCCCTGGGACTGAGGCGCTGCTGGCTTTCCAGGAAGGAGAGCAGGAGGGAGGGAGAGCACAGGCTGGGGCCTCGAGGAGGGAGCTGCTGCCGCCTGGCACAGGGACAGAGTTTGTTTGCACCTCTTTGAAGCCAGAGATGAAAGTGGGGCCCACATGGCTGCCTTTGATTCCCTCCTCCCTGGGCCCCGCGCAGCTGCAGCCGGGCCTGGCCCAGTTCTGCGCTGCCCCAGGGGGAGCAGAAGAGGCCCCAGGCCAAGGGCCTTTCTCCCCTGGTGGCTTGGGGGAGAAGCGGAGGGAACACCCTCCATCCTGGGGGATCTGTTCTGCCGCAGCCTCCCTGGAGAAGAGGAACCAGGTGTGATGTGCAGAACTTGGGGGCACCTGCCACCCCAAATCTCTCTTCTGCCAGGGCCCCAGTGTCCACCATGAGCGGCCAGTTCTTATGAATCAACACAGGAAAAGAGAGTTGGGTGAACCGCTTGACCTCGTAAGCCCCTTTAAGTCAACAACTATTTACTGACGGCCTACTGTGGCTAGGCACTGTTCTAGGCGCCCGGCTGGCACGTACCACCGAGCAGATGGAATGAAATGGCGCGTGCAAAGTGCTTAGCATGGTGTCTGGCTCATAGAAATTGCTGAGTGCATGTCACCCTGCATCATCATCATCATCATCATCATCATCACCTCCAAGTTCTGCAGGGTCTCTTAACCACTCCCAGGCACCGAGGGAAGAGAACCAGCTGCTAGAACAGTGCCCACCCCAGGGCTAATCCCTCAAGCTCTGGCCTGAGCTCTGCTTCCTCCTCTCTCCTAGGTCCCCTGGGGGCAACCTCTGGCCTGGGGGGAGGCAGGACCACTGACCTTCACCAGTGACCGCTGTGGCCCCCAAAGGGCAGCTCAGACCAGAGAGATGCTCAGAGGACCTCCCGGCCACCACGGAGGCAAAGCCACATATGGGATGCAGCAGGCCCCTCCGCTGTCCCAGGCCGGCAGAGCCTCCAGAACCCTCCTAAAGCAATAGGGCAGCAACAAAGCTGCCATTAGGGGTTGGGGCGTCTGCTGTACCAGGGGGTGGCTTCTGCAATCCCAGACCCCGTATGGTCCCAGGCAGCATGGTCCAGGTGTCCTGGGTCCTGGCCCCTGTCCAAACAGCCCCTGGCGTCTCCCAGCCAGCCCACCCCTGAGGAAGAACCACCGTTCTCCTCCTCCTGCTCCTGGCAGAGGGTGCTGGGGGCACCATCGCTGACCCAGCATCCTCACACACGCATCGGAGGATCAGTGAGCCCCTCCAGGGCAGGCCCCTCTCTCCTGATCCTCTTTGTTGACATGTTGCTGCTTCTCATGAGTCAGGGAGGAGAGGTGGTAGAGCCAGGGCTGGAAAAAGGAGCAAAGTGGGAAAGAACCGGGTCCAGAGCGTTCATGATGACCACTGGGTTTGGTGGGGGGGAGAGGGGGGGCTGATGCAGACCCTTCCCAGACGTGTCTCTGACCCTCGCATTACTGTTTCCAGGCAGGATATAGTTGTCCCCATTTTACAGATGGGGAAATGGAGGCTGGCAGCGGTGGAGACGGTCGCCTACAGTCGCACACTTGGGAGGAGGGAGGGCAGCCAGGAGTCGGACCCACGTCTGACTGATTTCAAAGTCTGTGCTCGTTCCATTCAGCCATACTGCCAGGGAACTCAGCCCTCTTCATGGGGAGCTCAGGGCGGCCCCAGGCAGCTCCTCCAAAGCCTGAAACTCAGAAGCCAAGAAGCCTACCCTAAGGACAGATGCGATGGAGCGGGAAGGAGTCTGGCCTTGGAGACACCAAACCCTGGGACCTGGGGCGGGGCGCCTCACCTCCAGACCTTCCTCTTCTCTCCCAGGGAAGGGGCTCAGAGAACACAGGACTTCTGGAAGCATGCACAACGGGCAGGATGACTTTAGGTGGTTCATCGCCCCCTCTTTTTATTTCAGTGGGGGTAGATATGTTGATTGTGTGTTAGACCAGATAGATACAACCAGCACGTGGAAGTCACCATTTCAGGGATACTCTTGCTTAGGCAGTGTCTGGGTGTGATAAAGAGAGCGCTGACTTAAGGGACAGTACTAAGTGAAAACACGGGTGGTGGGGGGGGGCACGGCATATGGGCATGCCCACTTCTGGGAGGCCTGAGCGGCTGGATGACCAGTGTTGACCAGAGGGGATCCCAAGTGGTTAGGAGGCTGGAAGCGGGCTGTGAGGCACCCCATGAAGGCCTGGGTGTGAGAGAGAGAGGGCAGGGGGCAGGGAGGAGGGGCAGAGGGGCAGAGGGGAGCCGGGCTCAAGGGCTGGCCCCAGCGGCCAGCCGTCTGCACCCTCTCAGTGCCGCAGAGCCTGGAGGCCACATTGTCGCCTCCCCTCCCCGGCCGTGCGGTCCGCAGCTGGCTGATGTAAAACACACATGTTTTGACTGAAGCTGCTCTCCCCCCACCTCCTGAAAAACGCCAACATTAAAGGGAGCGTAGCTTTGTAAAACTGAAACTGTAAAACCCTTCTGAAACCCAGCCCGGGGGATTAAAGAAACCACATGAAAAGGGACTTGGGACGACCTGGATGCTGACTTCCTGTTCAGAAGTTCGCTCAACATGTGCCTCCCACCCGGCCAGGGGCGTGTAGAGAGGAGGAGGAGGAGGAAGGCCAGGACCAGTGGGGTCTTGGGGGGCCTCCAGAAGTCCAGCGCTCACAAGGTCCAAGGCCTGACAACCTCACAGCGCCCTCCCCAGACTTCTGACCCCTCGGGGAGCTCTGAGAAGAAGGTGCCCTGTTGCCCTTGGCCTTGGGACCCCGCCCTACAGTTACAGAGGGGTCGGGAGTCGAACAGACCACAGTCACCTACCGTCCTACTTCCCTGCCTCTGCCAGTCTCCCCTGCTGCTCCCGACACCGTGTCCCTGGCCCTGGACCCTTGGACCCCAGCTCAGACTCCCAGTCAGTCCTGGTTAAGAGCCTCCCCCAGGCACCGGGGCTGCGACTGCAATTCAAGTCTCAGCTCTGCCCTTATTCTCCAGGGGACACCCAAGGAGCTACCCTTGGGAACTCTGCACCTTTTCCCTCCCCACGTCACCAAGCAGGGGAAAAGTAGAACAAGCAATGTGTGTGCAAGGATGCTGTGATCAGGAGGGCACAAGGTGGTCCTCACTCTGCTCTCACAAGCCTGAGGCTGGAGATCCCCCCCCTCATCGGTCTCCCTCTTGCTACATGGCCTTGGCCAAGTCCCATCTCCTGTCTGGGCTCAGGACCCTCATCCTGGGAAAAAGAAGGTAGGGTGGGCTAGGTCAGAGGGAAAGCTTAGGCTATGGCCACGCACACTCACACACCCATCACATATACTCCCTTATGGACAAACAGTCACCCCTTATCACACACACACCCATACACACACAGACACACACCACAGGCCACTTGGTGGCCACCACCACCCCCATCTTCATTACCACCCTCCTCCATTATATAAACTCCCTGTGCCCTCCAGTGTCCCCCGCAATCACTTACCTAATATTAGGATATTAAAAAATATGGCAAGATTTTAAGAGACTTATTAAAATGCAATTAGCAGCGTGTACGACTTAAGCAGGAAGATTATTTTTAAAAATGACTTGATTGTGCAGAATACCACGCACCTTCCCGAGGCCGTAAACCTGCCAATCATACACATGCTCAAAGGAAGAGGCTTCCTCACTTTTCTTTGTCCTTCAGGGTTTTCTCCTGCGCCCGGTGACCATGACGGCTGTGGTCCCTCACCCACCAGACACACACACACACACACACACACACACACACACACGCATTCTGAGCCCCCTCAAGAGACCCCTCAGAAGGAAGCTAAAGGGTTAATCGGGTCCAAAGTCAAGCCCGGAGAAGTTTGGAGAAACTGGCCAGAGGGTAGGCAAGGGGATGGAGAAGACCCCACCCCATGACCCCCACCCCATGATGATTTAGATTAGCAGAGACTGCAGCAAGAATAAGGACGACAAGCAGTCCTGGCTGCGAAGGGGTTGGGGTGGGAAGGGCTGAAGGGAGGAGGGAGAAGTCCCAGGTTGTGGGTTACAGCTGACCCCCTGAGCCTCCGAGACCCCCTGCCCGCGGCGCCCGCGGCGCCCCCGGCCCGGCCCCCGCCCGGCCCCCGCCCCCGCCCCAGCTGGAACGGTGGGTTATGCTGCCCCCTGCCGCCCGCTCTCCACACTGCAGCCCCGCTCCCAGGACCCGGCTGCGGAGCGAAGGAACTCGCGTGGTCCAGGGCCGACCCTTCTCCAGCTGCGGGGTTCACGAGAAGGACCCCGGATCTTCCAGGCTCTAACCTGAAGCGAACCACGCATCTGGAAACGAAACCTGGGGACCGTTCTCCAGCCGCCCCCTCCCCGGCTGCCCCACCCCTGGCTGAAGGAGTTTATCAAATGTGCCTGCTACTTCCTGGCATTAGGCTCCCGCTGGCACTTTTATTCCAACCATAAAAAGGCTATTTCATTGAGAAATAAAGTCCCATCTCCCTGACGTGTGACTCCTTTCAGAGCTCTCAGCCGCCAGGCAAAATTTATGTTTCCCGGATGCTCTCTCCTGGGATTGCAACTGGAAATTGGGGAGATGGGGCTGGAAGGGGGAATTTCCTCTGTAGCTGATGGACTTGTGCTTATTCCTTTGGTCTGAGGAGCCCTGGAAACCCAAGGTGTCCAGCAGAGAGCCCTTGCCTTGGAGTGAAGAGGCCAGTGTTTGAGCCCAGGTTCTGCCACCTATTAGCTGTGTGAACTTTGGTAAAGTCCTGAGCCTCAGTTTCCTCATCCATAAAATAGGAAGAGCAGTTCCTCTCTTCCTCAGAGAGATGGAGCTAGATGCACTGAGCACTTAGAAGCTGTAGAAATGTCAAGTACTGCTATTATTATGGAGGCAGAGGAATTCTCTGACTTGGGGTGCGGGCAGGGGGAGCTGACACAGATTTTCCCAAGCAGTGAGTGGTCCTCAGCTTCTGTGTGCATCAGATTCACCTGGAGGGCTTGTTAAAACACAGATTACCGGTCTCCATCCTCTGTGTTTTGGGATCCGTAGGTCTGGGATGGAGACCAAGAATTTGCTTTTTTTTTTTTTTTTTTTTTTTAACCGATTTCTTAGGTGATGCTGATGCTGCTGGTCTGGGGACCCCACTTTGAGAATCATTGTTTTGAGGGCTTTGAGATCTGGGATGTAGGGCACCTCAGCCTGGACCTTGGGAGAGGAATGAGAAGCCGGTGGGGGGTCACCTTTGGGGCAAGATAAGGGTGAGCTCTGGCCAGCTACAGGGTAGTGAGAATCTGTCCATATCATCCCATCTTGTCCCCCACTGGCTTGGCCTGTGTCTCTTGTGGCCCCCACTGCCAGAGACAAGACCTGTGAGCAGCAGAGAGGTCAGGCAGTGGCCCGGGGCTAGGCTGAGCTGGAGTCTCTGAAGATGGACTCTCGGGGGTGCGGGGTGCCTGCAGACCTACACGGGAGACTCTTGACTTGTCTCCCCAGGAGTGGAAGTTGCCTGGCCATCCACTCCTGTTCCCTGTTTCAGCCTGTTCCTGAAACAGAAGCCCAGAGAGATTGAACTGACTTGCTCAAGGTCACACGGCTTGGACAGGACACCCAGAAAAAGCCCTTACTGGCTATGCAGTAATTTGGAGGATGACGAGGTTGATGACTCCAATTCCAGTGTAAGTAATATTCAAATACCCAGTGGAGACTTGCCGCTAAAGCTGGAAGAGCACGTTGTCGTACAAGTCTGCCGTGGGAGCGTCTAAAATCTGGGTATTCAAGACCTTCAATGAGGGAACAACAATGAGCCTGGATGTCACAAGGCATGAAAATTGGCTTTGTTGGTCAGGGAGGAAAACCCAAAAGAGAAACTGGCCCATGGCTGCTCTGTGTAACAAAACAGGATAGTAAATGCATCACAGACCCTGATGGGGTGAAAAAGATGGGGATCCAAGCTACTGGGGGGGAGGGAGTCCCGCAATGTCTAACCCACCCCAAATCCCAGATTGTCTGAGATCCTGCCCCGCAGGATGCTGACCTGGAGGGGAAGAGCCACTCCTTGCCAGGATCTCACTGATCACAGACACATCAGCCGTAAAGAAATGATAGCCAGACCTGGAAAGTCTCAACAGGACGAGTGGAGGCCCCCCAAGCAGGGAGAACACTTGTGCTCGGGCCCACGCCGCCCCGGGATAGGGCACAGGTGCGACCCAGGCCCTGGGAGACCCAGAGCCCTGGTCACTCATGGATCTGGGGCTGTCTTTTATTGAGGGAAAACGAGACTCCCCAGAAGCCTGAGCACTTTCTCACGAAACGCAGCTTGTCCCGGGTTTGAGTCAGTGTGGAGTGGAGCAAGGGGAGAGAAGAGGAGGAAAGTGGTTGGTTGCAGCTGCGCCCTCCGCTGAGCTGGGCCAAGTGCCCAGATCCGCGTAGCCTTGCCGCTCGCTGCCTGCTGGGGGAAGAGCCATTTACGCCAGGTAAAGGCTGGAGATTTCATTAACTCCCTTCCCTTTGTCTCGTCTCCAAGGGCGCAGGGTGGTTAAACAAGCGGAGGACTTGGTAAAGGGTCAGCCCCGCTTTAAAGGACTCTCTTGGCTGCGTGGCGGGGCGAGTGGGGGTGGCCTGGTCCTCGAGGTCCCAAAGCTGGGTGGTTCGGCAAAGATGGAGAAGGGGAGGAGGGAGATGGGGCAGAGGCGGGGCGGGGAACAGAGACACAGAGACTACAGGCCAGCGTGGTGACATGTCTCCCACATCACCTGCGGCCACCTTCACGGAGTCATCTGGACAGAGGGTGGGAGTGGCACCTCGAGAGGAGCCCTTTAAGTCATCTTCCTGGGGGGCGGGTTGGCCTCTCTCAGCCAGGCCTCCCTCCCCCATCCCCTTTCAGCTGTCCCTGCCCTCGGATGCCCACTTTCCAGCAAGCTTTTTGGGGCCAGAATAAAATCTGGGCTCCCTCGTGCCCGCTCCCTCCTGTTCACTCCACCAGCTTCCATTGCCTTCTTTCTGTCCCTCCAAACCTCCTCGGATCCCGTGCACTTGCTGTCCCTCTGTCTGGATGCCCCTCTCCACCACCACCCCCCCACGCCCCACTCTTTCCTGGTTTCCCCTTCAGAGGGATTGCCGTGACCCTCCCGCCCCAACCTACGCCCCATCCAGGTGGTGTGTTTGGGTCTCTTCAGAGCACTTGGAACCAGCTGAAGTTGTCCACGTGTGGCTTTATTTTCCATCTCCAGCCCCCCGTCACACACACCCACGCATTCACACACCCGTGTGCCCACTAGAACTTTCGCTCCCACACGAGGGACTTTCTCTGTCCAATTTACGGTTCCCTTCCCAGAGCTGCAACAGCGTCTGGCACAGAGAACGCACTCCATAAACATTTGTCAAGTGACGGGGGCCGTGATATGCACTCTGAGAAGGCAGCTGGGGGTCTGGAGAACCAGGCAGCAGTGAGCCCACAACATCAGCCCTGGGCTCTAGCCCCCTTCCCCACCGGCCTAGGAACATGATCTTCTAGCCTGGGAACCATGGGCTCCTGTGAGGTGATCCCAGCCTAGGGGAGGTCAGTCCTTCTTTCTTCCCCCGGGCTGGGCCACCCAGCCAGGTGCCCTGGGCAGCCGCCGCAGCCTCGGGCCTCCTCCTGCTGGCTTCCCCTGTAGGTGTCAGGCTTGCCTTGGCATGGGGGCCGCCGTCCCTGGGCAGCGGCTGCCCGCAGGGGAACCGCCTGGCAGGGCGGGCGGGGGGTGGGGGGGTTGGCCTTGGAGTCACGGCTCCGATTCAAGAAGGGAAATCATCCGAGCTTTTAAAAAATTAAATGGAGTCAGTAATTTGATTTCAGAGAGAAGCTGAAAACCTCGTAATGGCAGGAGCAGCTCAATTCCGTGGTGAAAAGGAAAAGCCTTAAATGGGGCTATTAAGCTTTTGCCTGGGATGGATCTGCCCGGAGAAGGAGGAAGGAGGGGGGGCAGGCAGCGGGGAGAAGTCGTCCTAGAGGTAGAGACCGTTTATCAGCCGAGACAACCCTGATTATTTATTTATTTATTTGTTTCGCATTCCGGGCGTTGCCCACGGCCGCCTCTCCTTGGCTGTGATTCAAATCCCACTTTCAGCAATGGGCCGGCCCGGAGGGGGCGGGGGTGCCCCCCTTCCAGGGAAGCACCCAGTGCTGCTCCCACTCAGGCCACAGCTGGGCTTCTGGGAGCACTGGTGTCCCCGGAGGTCAACGGGGGTCACCTTAGCTGCCCAGGCCAGCGGGGTACCAGCTGCTGCCATGGGAACCAGAGGCAAAGAGTAGTGAGTCATGAAAACAAAGCAGCAATGCTCCCCATTCTCCTCTCATGGGGTCCTTGAGAGACCTAGGGTTGTGGCCCCGGAAGCCCAGGGGAAGGCATCTCACGCTGCAGGATCTTATCATCGCCCAGCACCCCCAGAGATGTCTGAGCTGTGCCTGAAGGCCTTCTGTACTTTCCTGGAACGAGCAAGCATCCCCTCTGCCTGGGCCTGGGAGCCCTGCAGTTTGGCTGTTCTGATTTGCCTGAATAGCTGCCAGGGTAACCACGAGAATGACTTACACGTCCTGAGCACATGCTGTGTGCAGGGCCCTGCGCTCAAGGCTTTACGTTTCCTCCCTTACCCCTCAACGGCCCCAGCTATTCTCACCCCCATTTGCCTGATCAGGAAACTGAGGCACAGAGAGGTTAGCGCCTTGCCCAAAGCCACACAGCCAAAGAACGGAGAGACCGCAGCAGCCTGGCTACAGAGCATGCACGCTTTCCCCCTCTCCGCCCCCCATGCCTCACCACATCACAGGGAGTGGGCAAGCACGCAGACGCTGGCGGTCCCAGCGAGCCAGAGGCACGCCCAAATACTGTCCTCCCCACTCCTTTGTGCTTGGCATCCCCTGGGGCGCTCCCAGGACTTACCCCAGCAAGGGGGCCTCTCAGAAGCCCCTCCATGTGGTTCTGAAGCTCGGGAGACCTATAACTTTCAGGACTGGTTGCCACTGTGGGCTGTGTCGGCTCCTGCCAGGGTGTCCCCTGCTGAGCAGAAAGGCTCTCCGGGTTTGGCCAGGCTGGACCAGGAAACGTCTGCAGGAGCCCACGGGCTCTGAGTTTGCTGGACATGTTCGCGGCCCCCCAACTCAGCCTACTCCACTGGCCAGGGGCTGACTCGAGGCCTCAGGCTCTCTCTCACCCTCCCTCCGAGGAAGCTGCGGGCTCCTTAGAGGTGCAGGCCAGTGAACTCTCCAGAAGAGCTGTCGGGGGCTGCCTGCCACTGGCAGCTGCTGGGCCCACCCTGGGCCTCCCCGAGGGCTCAGGCGGGCACTGGGCCTAGCTGCTGCCACCACACCTTGGAAGGGCTCACGGCAGGGCAGTGACTGTGGCATATCCATTCCCTGCAGGAGGATAAGTCCTGGTGCCGCCATGTCCTGACTTGGTCCTGGGATGGCAGGTCTAGGTGCCCCTTAGCCTCCTCCCCGACGGCCCTGAGGCCTCCATTATGGAGGGTGTTTCCTGGGGCTCTCTGGGGTGTGGGGGGGAACATCAGGAAGCCAGTGCCTCTTCATCCAGGCTGGTCATCGAGAGCCTTGTCAAAGGCCGGACCTCCTGGCCAGCCTGGCCACGTCCCCCTCGCCTGGGCTATTTGGCAGCCATGTCCCCCCTGACAACATTCCCAGCAGGAGGAGACCTCTGGGTGGCTGGGCAGGGCCCTGCTCAGGCCTTATAGCTCAGGGTGACAGACTGTCAGGGTGACAGATGGCCTTGAGACCAGGAACACTTCGGACTGTTCGGACGCCCAGAGAGGCAGCCGAGGAGAGGAGACATCTGAGAACAAATGAATGGTCAGGCCGTGGGGGCTTGGAAGACCGGACAAGGGGGCCGGGGCCGGCCTGGACGGCTCCCATGGACTCTGAGGACAGTGCAGCTGAGGACGGGGCGGGCCCGGGTAACGCCACGTTCCCCGGGGGAGCCCAGGGGCCATGTTTCTTCTACAGGTTTGGCTATTTGCAGGAACGGTCCAAGCCCCTTTTTCAGTGGGAGAGCAGTGGAGAGAGAAAAAGCATCAGAAATCGGAGGATGTGAGCCTAGGCCAGGCCGAGGATGGCAACCCAGAGATGGCCCTTGGGAGCTATGCCCTCAAGCTGGTGCCCCAGGCCTGCTCCCAGGCTCCAGCCACAAGGCCTTTGAGGCACGCCTTGGTTTTCCTTTCTCCACATGCACAGTCGCTGACCTCACCCACCACCTCTTTTTACCAGCTCTCAAGGCCCCGGGGTGCAGGTCAGAGTGGGGCTCCCTTGGGAATAATGGTGATGAAGGAGAAGGGTCTCAAGCCAGGCTGGGTCCACCAACGCCTCGTGGGGATGGGGCCCTTCAGAGGAAATTGCGGTGGGGAGGCCAGGTGATGGACTGGGCTTCGGAAGCCTCGAGAGCGAAGCTCTGACAGAGCCCTTCCCAGAGGCCACCCGTGGCAGCTGATCCTGCAGATTGGAACTGGGGAGAGACAGCAGGTGGAATTCCTGCTGGAAGGGTCTCCCCTCCTGGGAACGGTGGAGCAGGAGCAGTCCTCAGTGCGGCAGTCCAAGCAGACAGCTCCCTTCCAGAATTTTCCAGAAAGGAAGCAGGGGTCAGTTCTCCTCCCAAAGAGACACGATCCTCCCTGCACCCTGGTGAAAGGGCCACGCATGTCCCCCTTTTACAGATGGGAAAATAGAGGCTTTGGGAGCTCAAATTCAAGCACTGGGTTAAGAACCTACCTTCACTGGCTGAATTTCACAGACCCTGGACCTGGAGTCCTTGCTGAGAATACGTGAGTGTCAAAATCTTTTTTTTTTTTTTTTAAGATTTTATTTATTTATTTGACAGAGAGAGACACAGCGAGAGAGGGAACACAAGCAGGGGGAGCGAGAGAGGGAGAAGCAGGCTTCCCGCCGAGCAGGGAGCCCGATGCGGGGTTTGGTCCCAGGACCCTGGGATCATGACCTGAGCCGAAGGCAGATGCTTAACCGACAGAGCCTCCCAGGCACCCCGACCTGCAGCGGGTCTTAAATATATTTTAGATTAACTGATGAAATCTTGTAACCAGCTTCTCCTGGAAAATCAGAAGATTTGGCGGGGTCTGGGGGCCACCAGCTCACTGGCATCTCCACCACGTCTTGTCCTCTCCATGGCCTTCAGCACCCTCCCTTGGGCCACTGGTTCACTCCCCCTCACTCATTTACACTCCCTGCCTGACCCATAGAGGTATTTTTGTCAGAACCTCTGCTTTAAAATGTGAAACAGGGCTGGCTGGTTAGCTCAGCTGGTTAGAGCGTGGTGCCGATAAAATGTGAAACAGCTATAGTTTAACCATCCTGCTGGTTTTTCATCTCCAAGCTGGACAGCCCCTTGCTTCCACTATCCTTGACATCTATGAGCTTAAATAATTAGGATTTCTCCTATAGGTTCTAACCACTTGGCGGGGGGTGGGGGGAGGGATGAAAAAGACTCTGTAACCACAGAGTGCTTAGGCAATCCCAGTGCATTAAATATTCCAGTGCATTAGTCATATATTTACACAGAGAAATGTTCTTTGTCTAAAACGTTTTTTAAAAATTCCTGGTGAAAATGTAGCCCGACAAGCATCTATTAAGTGCTTACCAAGGGGAAGGCAGTATGATAAGTCCCAGGAAGAATAAAATGCTGAACAAGACACAGCCCTTGACCTCAAAGCATTCCCATACAAGAGGGAGAGACAGGAGGGTGAGCCAATAACCATAACAAGAATAGAAAGACCTAGAAGCAACAATACAGAGAAGATTAGCAAGCCCCCTGAGCAAGGATGACACACAAATTCGTGAAGCATTCCATATTTTAAAAGAAAGAAGGAAAGAAAAGAAAGAAAGAAGGAAAGGAAGGAAGGAAGGAAGGAAGAAAGAGGGAGGGAGGAAGGAAGAGAAAGAAAGAAAGAGAGAGAAAGAAAGAAAGGGGGAGACAGGGGAGGTGCAGGGAAGGTGTGCTGGGAGCCAGGGAGAGGAGAGATTCATTCTGGCTGCTGATATTAAATTAATAAAACGAGGAAGAGAACATTCTTTCCCCATGTAAATCTTTCCAGAGAGGCCAAAAAGTCTTCTAAATTGTTCTTATTACTGTTGCTGAGCTATTTTTGTATTTTATTTACTATGTCCCTATCAAGAACCCACCCTCGCTTCAAAGCCTGGGACAAAGATCATCTGCCCCTTGACATCTCCCGCCAAGCCCGCCTGCCCTCCTTTATAACTTTATAACTCTCCAGACATTTCTTTCCTCCCCTTCGAGACTGGACGCCGCTTGAGAGCAAGGGCTGAAGCTGGAGGCCTCTGTTCCCTCCCCAGCCTCATAAGGGCCCTCCCTCAGGCAAGTGCTTAGTGAATATTTGTTGGATAAAGATCTAGCCCTCCCTTTCCAAAATCAATGTCAATGCTGCAGGAAACTGTTAAAATAAAAACAGCCAGAATGTGTAGAAACTTTCAAGAAACATTTCCATTCTCAGCAGACTGTTAGAACTCATCCCCCACCCCGCTTTTTCCCTTTGTTTCTAATTCTGAATTTGGGGCTAGATGTGGTAGGCAGTCCCCCTTTTAATCTTTAAATATAGTTCTGAATATAATTACATTTTTATGCAGCACCGAAACATCATATCCTGGTAACGGGGCATTCTTGCACTATTAACATCTGCGTTAAATCTCCTTCGCGTCTGTCTTCTATTGAGGACAGTTGTGAAGTCTAAGATGAAAGTGATCGACATCATTTGTGAATTATGTGTATTTCCTTACGCTGTATATCAATGGGTTTTGCTCCTGGTGGTTTTGCGAATACCAGGTTGTCTGGTAGCCGGGCTTTCGCCGAAAACCCCTTTCAAGACATGGATCCCAGCATCCTGGCACAGAAGACACACACCGTGTTTAGAAGAGCATTCGTCCTGGATTAAGGAATAAGTTGCATCACGCAGCGCTCTTTGCCAAAGAGCCTGATCCGTCTCGTAAGCGACCTGAGGAACTGGAGCCCACACAGACAGCTGGGCGGATCAAAATGGAAATGGCTCATCTTGTGCTAGGAACTCTGCTAAGCTCCTACCCCTGTCATCTACGGTCTTCCCTACAGGTACCCGTATTCCCATTTTGCAGATGAAAACACTGAGGCTCAACAAGGTTAAGTGACTCGCAGAGGTCCTGCAGCCAGCTGGGCATTGCTGTGGGGCCACAAAGAGTTAGTTGCACATGGCAGGGTGCATCCTGTCCCCCAGGGTCATCCTCCCAGGGGACCACCCTGGCAAGAGTGCCAGGCCCCAGGGGTATGAGCGGCAAGGATCCATCTTCAGCTGGCCCCACAGTTCTGCCTTCCACGTCTCTGATTCCACTTGGTGTCAGTGGCTCGAAGAAGGGACCTCCACGAGGGTCAGGACAGCTGCTGCCACCACCAGGACACTGAGCTGGACCTGGAGCACCCTAGCCACCAAGTGGCTGATCACCACAAAGTCCCTGTTTCGGGTCCCTGTGAAGGTGCAGGTGGGAGCCTTTTTTTGACCAGACCCAGTCTCTGCTTTGGGATGTGAAGCAAGACCTCAGACTCTGGCTGGGATGACCCTGGAATGGGGAAGGATATGTGACACAGAAATATGCACACTTTGGGGCGCCTGGGTGGCCCAGCCGGTTGAGCGTCTGACTCTTGATCTCGGCTCAGATCTTGAACGCAGGGTCGTGAGTTCAAGCCCCGCGTTGGGCTCCCCGCAGGGCGTGGAGCCTACTTGGAAAAAAAAAGGAAAAGAAAGAAAAAAAGAAAAATACACACTTTGCAGGTATGTGGACAAAAGGGTGGTGCCAGGTCCTCAGCCAGGGGCCATGCGCACGGCCAGCCCAGCACGCTTCCTGATCGGTGACATGAGATTACCTGATGCTTGGTGTCACTGCTTGGCAGAAGAAAAAGGCCATCCCCAAACATCCAGGGGACCCTGCCATCTGTGAAGGCCCATAAGGAAGCAGATGCCAGGAGCAGGACTGCCCCCCAGAAGCTGCAGAAATGTCTCTGCCGAGACTGTCTTTAGCTTTAGTGACCCAGCCTGGTGCCCCATCCTCACCAAAGCTGCTCTTAAGAAACAAAGCTCGTATCAATTGTTTACACTTTAGCAAGAATTTCATGTGTCAGCCTTCTCGTGGGGGGCATTTTAAGCCATCTCTGCAGTGGCTAAATGAAAGCACCTGCCTCCAAATAAACGCTTTCAGGCATCATGAACAAGGAAAGAGATGTCTGGGGGCTTGGCGTGGCCATCCCTAGTGCCTTAAAATCACCAGAGCCCTGAAACTTGGTCCACGATAAAATTCTATCACATGCTAAGTCTTAGTCCTCTCTGATCTAGCCACACGGGGTGAAGCCTTTGATCCACCCAACTTTGCATACAGAGTTCCTTAGAATTTAAACTTCCCAGAGGTAGGAAGTGCTCTTCCAGATTCTAGGGCTCTCTGTATTATACCCCGGGCTGAACGAAGTAGTTATTACATACAGGGTCTAGATTGGGGTCCCAATCTCTGGTGGATCACGAAGCCCCGGAGGGCCCGCTGAAGGCCGCAGACCCTCTCCCATCTCTGTTCTCAGACCCCCTGGAGCCCATGTAAGGACTTCCCCGGAGTATAAAGACCCCGGGTTTGGAAGTCCCTAGTAAATGATTCCACTTTGCACCTATATACCACACCCAACCCAGACTCCGTACACACTCATACCCTCCAGGACAGCAGAGGTCTCTTTGTCCCAAGCAATTCAGGGATGCAAGGTCAAGGTTGGGGCTATGGAGAGGTGAGGTGGGGTGGGGCCTTGGGGAGAAGGTGCCCAGAGGAGGGAGGAACACAGAAGGGACGGAACGAGCGAGAGATGAAGCCAGACAGGGTGGACTTAGGGGCGCTCCCGGGCCTTACCCAGTAAGCAAGCAGCTTCTAAAGAACAGGCCTAAGAGCTGTTCACCAGCCTGACTGGCAGGAGTTCCTCGGACGGGTTCAGCACCTGGTGAGGCAGAAGGGTCCCCCTGTGGCCTCCGAACCGCTCCTTCCAGACACGGACTCCCTCCGCAGGGGCCCCCTCACACTTCCAGACTAGCCTCTGGACTAGGTGTCTAGCCTCCAGACGAGCCCCAGGTGCCACAGAGCTCAGGTCAGAGGCTGCTGCTTCAGTGCAACCCGGAAATATTATTGAGCCCGGATATTTTTAGCAGGAATCGAGCTCCAAGCAAATGTCATGTGAGCCGTCTTCTCTTCCACGGCAACTCCGGGCTATTTAAAGAGATGGTAATTATGCTCCTGCCACCATGATCAGGACGGGCTGAATGCATGATTGCAGGAGCCCCTCATCTGCCATGCGGAGCACTTTACGCTAATGGAGCCCAATTTTCGAAGCCGCCTGCCTAAATCTGGCCGGTGTCCCAGGTGGACAATTGAATTGGCACCGGAGGGGCAGCGGACTGCTCCTTGGGGCCTCGTAGCTGCGCCCAACAGTGGTTCCGGGGGTGCTATGCTGCAGGACTCCCTCTCCCAGCCCGGCACTGACCTCCCGCCTCTGAAGCAGGTCTTGCCTTGGGCCTTGGACGGTAACGGGGGTGGTATCGACGCCCACCTAGAATCCCACCAGGCCGGCTTCTTGCAGAAAAGCTCCCAGCTCCCCCTGAAGGGACAGCAGCCATGGGATCTAAAGAAACGGGACACACTCATCAACGGTCTGACCAAGGAGACGTGGTCACTAGGGGGACAAGGAGAAGGCTCCCTGAGGGGACACTCAGGAAGGTGACAGGACCAAGGGGGGATGGGCAGGAGCAAGAAGCAGGGCAGCAGGCCACTCGGGGAGGAAGGCGAACCGGACACTTGAGGGGAGCGCTTGGCACATAGTAGGCGCACCCACTAGGCGGCACACGGGCGCACCTGGGGTCCTGTTCTCGGCTCCCTCGGCAGGGCGTTAGTGGACACTGGCGATGGGGGCCCTGAATCTAGGTGGGTGCCTGGAGGGGGGAAGGGGGACAGGAGGGAGTCCCCAGACCCTAAGCTAGAAGGACTAGCACGAGGAATTCGGGAGAAGACTTGAGGAAGGGAAAGCTAGCTGACTTCAAATATTGGAAAGGATGTAAAACGGAGAAGGGCCCGGCTCCTTCCAGGAGGCTGCTGAGAACAGACCCGGGGCCAGCCAGAGGGAAGTGGGGGGCAGACAGCTCTGCCAAAGAAACGGGTGGCCTTGCAGAGGGATCGAGCTCCCCAGCACTGGAGACTTTTCGGAGAATCTCAGCACAGGAGGGGCCTCCTGCCCAGCCTCCCACCCAAAGCCGGGACCCCTCCTCGGATTTCCTCTCAGATGGCCTCAGACCTCTGCCTGGAGGGCACCAGGGGAAGCTTCCAGCTTCGGCTGCCAAGACACGAGCCCAGAAGAGTTGGCACCATCCACCAGCCCCTCTCCAAAGGAGAACAGAAGTCAAAACCTTCTGCCTCGGAGTGTCCCCGAGCACCGGGCCTGGCAGAGCCTTCCAGAAAGTCGCTCCTGCCCCGTGTACCTGGCCAGTGGCGCTTCCCAGGGGCAGCGTCACGGAGACTGCAGAACAAAGAGGAAGCAACAAATTCTTGGCAAGCGGTGAGCAAAGGTGAGTGAGTAAACATTTCTGCCTGAGCACATAAGCGCCCGCAATTACCCCAGCAGGAGGCCGGTGAGAGAGCGGTGCCGGCTGGGTTGTTTGCTCATTAAGACAAGAAAATCATTTATGTTCTGGGACTCAAGTGTCAACAGACCCCGAGAAATGTCGTTGCCTCAGCTGCCGCCCTGGGGCCGGCCAAGGGGGCAGCTGGGGTCCCGGGCACAGCTGGTGGGCCGAGAGCGGGTGTGCATGGCACAGACGTGCTCCAGGACCCACTTTCCATCAGGGTTGTCTCCCAGGCCCTCCCGTCTTGTTTTCCTCCCTCGCCCTTTCTCCTTCCTTTTCAGATCCAGCAATCAAGGGTGGAGAGAGTGCTCCGATGGGCCGTGCACGCGCACCAGAGGCGCCGTACTTAGGGTGACCACCCATCCCAGTTTCCCCGGGACCGAGGGGCCTCCCCTGCCATGGGACTTGCAAGTGCCCACACCGGGGCAGACCCAGGCCGACCCAGATGGCTGGTCATCGTGCAGCCCAGGAGCCCCGCTGCCACCCCTGAGGGGGGCACCATTCTCCCCATTTCACAGATGGTTACGAAGGTGGCCCCGCGAGCAGAGAAGGAAGGTTCTGGAGCTCCTGCTGCAGCCACGTCCTTGCCCCCCACCCAGCTGTTCTCCCACTTCTCTCTCCTTTCTCCAGCCCCCTTGCATTTGCTTCAGACCCGGGCAGGGAGGGAGTCACAGACCCTAGAGATCACCTGACTGACTCCTGCACTAGAACAAGGCAGACAGATGAGGCCCCAGGGACCCACCCACCTCAACGGCACCCTCCCCAGACCACCCCCCACTCCTCCAGATGGAGGGACAGACAGGGGCTCGCAGGAGCAGAAAGAAGCAAGCAGGAGGCGGGAGGAGACCCCAGCCAGCTCAGCCTACTGGGTGCGCCAGCCCTGCTACCCCTTGGCTCTAGGGGTAGACTCAGGCTGGAGGCAGGCTCAGGGCACCCGCGAGCCCCTCTGCCTCCTTGTCTTTGGATCTGCCACCTTCACTTGGGCAGCACAGAGGCTGGGGAATGGGGAGGATGCCTGAGGGGTGACGAGAGGATGAAGAGGATTCGCCACTCCCCCCGGCCCCCACCAAAGCCGTCCTGCTGTTCCCACGCTCCATCCCTCGGCTACACCCTGGAATAAGGCAGGGAAGCCCCCGGAGGCTGGCCTAAAGGAGGGACCCGATTCCGCTTCAACAAGGAAGGCAAGTAGCGATCAGCACCGTGCCCTTTAAGGCCCCACGCAGAGGCTATATTTAGGGCCGAGGACATTCCGCAGGACCTCGGGCAGCCTTCACTGGGAGCAATCGCTAATCACTGCATTGAGTTTACAGGTGCCCCTGGGCACACTTAACCCAGGGCAATGAATAGTTATTGCTGGCCTCCCGCTCGGGGCCTGTGGGCACACTTAAGCAAGAGCGCAGATCGCTGCTAGCGGGCACGGCTCGGGTACACCCTTGGGCATCCTGAGCCTTCAGCGGGGAGAGGCGGAGTATTAAATATCTATGTGCCCTGTGCCCACAGCTGCATTTAGCCAAGGGCAAGGCTGGTGAAACGGCTTTAATTAAAACTTAATGCAAGTTCAAGGTGCAGGCATGGAAGCAGCGGCTGCAGAAGTCACCAGGAGTGAATCAGTCAGTTCGACGAGGTTCTCAGGTCGGGGAGAGGGGCGGGGGGTGCAGGGCAGCAGAGACCCATCTTGCGTCTCGTGCCGGCTGCCCACCAGTCTGTGTCCATGTTCTGGGACGTGGGGCCACTGAGCGCTCCTGCACCTTGCTCCGTGAAGGATGCTGGGCGTCCCGGCCTCTAAGGCAGGTCGTTGGAGACAAAGCAGATGCCTGGGCCAGGAGTGGGTCCTGCTTTTCTCGGTAACTCCGCCCAGTGTTGCGTGACACCCGGCCACACTGTCCCCCTGGCGGTAGCTCCCAGAATTACAGGCCCAGCGCGCGGGGCGGGGGGGGAACAGCCAGGAATGTCAAAGGTCATTGCCTGGGGGCAATGCTTGGGGATCACAGGGTAGAGCCCAGCGATTCTTAGGGGGACCAGCAACAGGACAATGGGCAGGGAAAGCCGTGCCCTCTCAGCCCCTGCTTCTTAAGATTAGGAAGCAGAGGAATATCCGAGCAGTCTGCCCATCTGCCTGGGCTTCCAAGCTAGAGGAGCTCAGGTCTTTCATCCTGGGGGCGCTCCCAGAAGAGGGGTTCCTCCTGCCACAGCACTCTTGTTAAAATTCAGACCAGATGGGAACACGGCTATAAGCTCTTTCTGGGGCAGGGGTCCACAACCTATTTAAATCTGTTCCCCTAGTAGCAGCCCAGTGCCTGGCATAGAGCCCATGCTACATAAATGCTCGTTGAATGATCGGCGATCGTCACAGGTGGCCTTCTCTCTCCCAACTCCTCCTTCCATTTCTCCTCTCCTCTCCTCTCCCTTCCCCTCCCTCAACTTTCCTTCCCCAGTCCCACCTTCCTTCCCCTACTCCCAGGCAGGGTGTCGCACACCAGTATCCCCAGGCCAAATCCAGTATTGTTTTGTTTTGTTTTGTTTGAGCCACTTCATGTTTGCAAAATTAAAGTCACCTTTTTAAAATTAGAAGATTTCACATACAATTACAGATGTCCAGTTTCTCACGGAAAGGTAGAAAGTCTGGCCGGACGGGGCTGGGTGGAGTGGGGGCTGCCCCTCTGCGGGG
Organism: Mirounga leonina; assembly: GCF_011800145.1. Lineage (NCBI taxonomy): Eukaryota > Metazoa > Chordata > Mammalia > Carnivora > Phocidae > Mirounga > Mirounga leonina. Next base: position 86,139,171 of record NW_023270447.1, on the reverse strand, counting down.
GGCCAGGGCGGGAGGCTGTGCCTGGTTCATGGCCCAGCTCCTTGCACGCCTCCCCATCTCTCTGCTCCGTTCTCTCACCTGTAGAATTGGGACAATAACAGTACCCGTTGCCTCGGATCGCTATGAAGATGAAATGAGTTCATATTTGCAAAGCGGTTAGAACAGGGCCCAGTGGGCGCCTGGGTGGCTCAGTCGTTAGGCGTCTGCCTTCGGCTCAGGTCATGATCCCGGGGTCCTGGGACCGAGCCCTGCATCAGGCTCCCTGCTCCGCGGGAAGCCTGCTTCTCCCTCTCCCACTCCCCCTGCTTGTGATCCCTCTCTCGCTGTGTCTCTCTCTGTCAAATAAATAAATAAAATCTTAAAAAAAAAAAAAAAAGGGGGCGCCTGGGTGGCTCAGTTGGTTAAGCGACTGCCTTCAGCTCAGGTCATGATCCCAGGGTCCTGGGATCGAGTCCCACATCGGGCTCCCTGCTCAGCAGGAAGCCTGCTTCTCCCTCTCTCACTCCCCCTGCTTGTGTTCCCTCTCTCACTGTGTCTCTCTCAGTCAAATAAATAAATAAAATCTTTAAAAAAAAAAAAAAAAGAACAGGGCCCAGCATAGCAGGGGTGCCATGGAAGTATTTGCTAAATAAAGACACAAGTAAAATTCTTTACTGCCTCCTCAGCCTGGCACACTCATTTCTGGGGCGGGTTTGGCCCCCGCTGGCATTTGCATCTGTAACCACCCACCCATCCACATCTTGTTTAGCTCACAGGACTCGTGAGGAAACCTGACTACAAGGAGTCTGCAAGGCAGTGAAGGATTGTACCTGACGTCCTTTTATGACTAAAAGTCTACAATTCCTTGACTTTACCCAGGTCAAGAAGGAGCATCCGAACTCGCCATTTTTTTCAGTCTAGCGAGGGGGGACACAACGACAGAATGTTGCGGCGTCAGTGATCACCCCAGTGCTCCCGCTGTCCTCTGTACCAGCTAGCTCAGAGACCTTTCACACGCCCGCACTCCTCCATCCCGTCCCCTCCCAACTCGCTCTGACAAACCCGGTGGGACCGGGCACCCTGTCAGCGCCCACGAATATCTTGCGGGAGAGCGAGGCCACGCGCAGCCCCCAGCGGCCACCTCTCTGCCCGGCCACGTCTCAAGGCTCAGGAGCCACAGCCTTTGCAGAGAAGCCCAGTCTGGGGTGTCCCCCCCCATCCCGTGTCCCTCTGGGGGCTCAGAGCCTGTTACCTGAACAGATGTGGGCCCATGGTGGACACTCTCCTGGCCCAGCCTGGATGTTATCACTGGACTCTTCATTATGTAGCAGACTCACTGCTCCAACCTTTTCACCCTTGTTTGAAATACTCTGATTTCCAACCTGTAATTTGCTTTCTGGAAGTAGGGGCAAAATTCATGTGTGCAAATGGAAGAGAAAAACACAGTTAATAGGCCGCAATTATAGGTCAGTGACTATTTCCAACAAGTATGGTTAACATCAACTGGCGGAAGCTGGGCAGGTCTCTTGCAAGAGGGCTGGGCCGGGAGACCAGAGCTGTGCGGCCGGGGAGCCTGGGGCCGGTTTCTGGGCTCCTGCAGCGCAGCCCCCACCAGGAAGGCCTCAGCGCTGGGGACATTTGGAGATTTCAGCAAGGTCAAACCTGGGCAGACAGAACAAGAGTTTATGCCTGAACGTCCTTTGACAGGTGACAAATGTTGGTTCACACCTTCTTCTTCGACCGCTACAAATGACTCCTAAGGTAGGTTGTCTTATTCCCATTATAGAGATGAGGCAGATGAGGCTCAGAGTAGGTCAGGGACTACGTCAACAGGGTGTGGTGGGGAGCTAGGGGGGTGTCAAAGAGGAGACGACTGGAAGAAAGGAAGAGAAAGAGAAGGAACAGGTTAGTTCCTGTGATTTCTGCAATCCCCCTCCCGACCCTGTGACCACAGCTCCCTCGGGGGAAACTCTGGGCTTGGTCGGGGAAGGGAGGACAAAAAAAGGGAGAGAGGAAATGGATGTGAGGAGAAGAGGAAAAGATGAGGGCTCTGGGAAGCAGGTCGCCCCCTCTCAGAGGCCAGGCCGAGGGATTAAAGCAGCAGGACCACCGGGGAGCTGCCACCAGCCCCCCTTCACCCCCAGGCCGTCAGCGGCTGCCCACATCAGGGCAGCTCCTCATCCTCTGGCCCTCAAAGGCGAGTCAGCTCCCTCGCTGACTGGCATCAGCCCAGGTCTCGGAACCCAGCCCCAAAACCCACCTCTCTGCTCCTTCCCTGGGCAGGGTCCAGGCTGTGTGACTCCTGAAGCTCGTGCAATTTCAGGGAAGGGCCTCTTAAGGAAAAAGAATACAAAAATGTCTTTTGCCAACATTACAGAGTCTTGTGAGCACATAAGGGATGAGAGCAAGTGAGGCACCCTGGGGCTTACGCTCCATCAGCTCTGAGGTCGATCAGCCTCTGCGAATCCGGTGGCACCTTGTTCTCATGTTATTAAGCACTTCCCAAGCACCTACTGGGTGCCAGACCCAAAGGCAAACACTGTGGGTATGCCCCCACCATCCCCCACCCCGCCAAAGGCACTCCAGATCCAGCCAGAGACAGCTGTGCAAGCCCGGCTGTGTGAGCAGGTATGCTATTCATAGGGCAGCAGGTACACGGATAGAAGCAGGTTTAACACACAGAGGTGATCAATATCAGGAAGACTGCCTGGAGGAGGCAGCCTCTGAGCTGGGTTAACACACCTAGCAGTCCTATCGACCTGCAGAGGCTTTCTCTACAAGGTCAGAAATCTCAGATACCCAGATACAAACCTAGAAGCTCTGGAGTAGAGAAAAATAGCAGTCATAGGACAAGGCTGAAAAGGTATACACCAACAGGAAATCCTATCGGTTCTACCTTCAAAATATATCTAGAATCTCACCCCTTCTCCTTACTCTGGTCCCTGACCTGGTTTTCTGCCCCTGCCTTCCTTACCTCCCGAGCCCCTGATTGTCTGTACTCCACATAGCAGCCATCTGGATCCTGTGCCACACTAGGTCAGATCATGTCATGCCTCTGCTCAAACCTCCCCATTTCTCACTCCGAGGAAAAACCAAAGTCCTGGAAGGCCCCACATGATTCACCCCTCACCTCCCTGACCTCCGTTTCCAGTTCCTCACCTCCCTCCTTCTGCTCCAGCCACACTGGCCTCCCTGCTCTTTCTCAAGCATGCCAGGCACACTCCTGCCTCAGGGCCTTTGCACTGACCAAGTCCTCTGCCTGGAGCTGCCTTCTCTTAGATACCCGCATGGCTCACTCCTCCACCCCCCTCAAGTCTCTGTGCAAACGTCACCTTCTCAATGAGGCCTGCCCTCTTCTTGCCTTTATCCTATGAACACTGCTTCCTTTTTCTGTAACCCTTATGACCTTGTAATCTGCTGTCTAATTTACTTATTTATTATGTCTGTTGCTTGTCTCCCCACTCTCAAATGTAGCTCGCTCCGTGGGCCAGGAGTGTCGGTTTTGTTCATCACTGCCTCCCTAGCGCTGAGAGCAGTGCTCGGCGTATAGAGGGCTCTCGATAATGAGGGGAGCCGAATGAGGGAGAGCTCTGGGCAGAGAGCTTTATTGTCTTCTTTGGACTTTCTCTAGTTTCCGTAATTATCTTGTATTTGCTTTTGTCATGATTTTGTTTTCAGGTCGCCTTTTAAAAGCTCACAGTTTCACTTTCAGATTCTTGATACCATTGTGCATTTGGTGGGAGATGAATACCCTATTTCAGAAAACAGCCCCGGAAGCCTTTATGTGGGGTATTCTCTGGCGACATGCGTTCCTTTTAAAAGCATGCAGCTTCCACCTCTATCTTTAGCAAGAGATCAAGGCCGTGCCTCTGTCAGAGGGAGGCTCCGGGAGGTGGGAGATCACTGGGGAAATAAAGTGTCTAAGCCTGGATGTGCAAATTGACCTGGATCGTTTTAGTTTTGCATTCACGTTTGCACTTTGTAAATATTTGCCTGGCATCCCGCTGCTCACACCTGCTTGCTGTCCCCTCAAGTTTATGGAAGGCACCAGGTACCGTCATGCCTGTCTCTCCACCTGGCACTGCCGTGGAAAGAAAACTCTCCAGCGAAAGCCACAGGTGTCTCTGACGGCGCCTAAAACTAATGGCCTGTGGCTGGCCGCTGTGACTAATTCTCTGATTATTGACTTTATGATTTTACGCTTAAAACTTCTTTATAATAACACACAGAAATGTTTAATGGGCTCTATCCAGAGCCATAAAAATTACTTATTGAACAAGCGTTTTAAAACTATTAATCTATTGTTTTCCATTAATAATGGCTCTCCAAAGAACAGGCGACAGCTTAATGTATCCACAGCATTTCTCCCCGAAAAGTGGCCTTTTAATACATAAATGCCTCTCCCGCGGCTTCGCGGGTTGCCTGGCCATCGGGCAGCTGACCCTCCCAGGACAGATTTAGGCTCCCCCAGTCCCCGAAAGTGCTTTAAGGATTTCCCTAAAAATCCATAAGGGGGCCCTGGGAGGTTTTCCTAGCGTCTGAGAGAGACGGAAAAGACCCTCTCCTCAAACTCTCTCTCTTTCTGTGCAAAAGAGGAATTTCTAGGGCCTGTTCTGTGGTGCCCACGGTGGAGGACACAGAGAGAAGTGGGCAATTTGCACATCTCTCTACTCTTGTTCCCTCCAGAAGGTTCCAGAATGACCTGTGTGACCCACCCCCATCCTACTTCTGTTGGCAAGCCCACCGCTGAAAGGCCCATTTTCTGCTGCGTCTGGGGACCTGTCCCCTTACCAAGCCTGAGATGGCTTCCTACCTCAGGTGTGTCAAAGTCACCCCTATAGCCCCACATCCATTTATTTTTCCGGGTGATTTAGATTTTGAAGCCAGATGGGCATTTCTTCTAGGGTTTCAGGCTGTTCATTCATTCAACAAGTATTTATTGAGTGTCTACTAAGTACCAGGCAGTGTTCTTGGTTCTAGAGATGCAGCAATAAATCAGGAACATTTGGGCCTTGCCCTCATGGAGCTCCCCTCTGTTGGGGGAGCACAGAATACCAAAGATTTAGAAGATCATTTTAAATAGTGGTGAGTGCTGAGAAGCCAATGGGGTGAGATTGTGACCGGGGGTGGGCAGGGACTGCGTTGGATGGAGAGTCAAGAAGGCTTCTTGGGGAGGCGGCCTTTGAGAAGAGATGTGAGTGACAGGAAGGAACCGGCAGTGAGAAATGGGGGAGGAGTATTCCAGGCAGGGGGAAAGGCAGTACAAAGGTCCTGGGGTGAGGTATACAGACAGACATCTCTCTCCAGGCGAAGGCCGACCTAGCCAACAACTGTTCCCTCCCTGGCAAGTGCAGAATTCTGCTCAGCCCCATCCTCAAAGTCTCCCTGTGGCTCCTGGGGATCCACAGGGCTGGGTAGTCTGAGAAGCACTTGACCTTATCTGTGGAACAAGAAGGTATTTCTGAGAATGAAGGAAGAATTTCTCCTCCCAGCCTTACTTTAATGGAATGGTTAGGAAGGGGCGTGTAGGAGTCATATTCTCAACCCTGAAGGGACGCTTTACTCCATGCAGAGGTCACAGTTCACAGAATATTAAAGGAGAATTGTCTTAGAGTGGGGCTTCTCAAACTTCAGTGTGTCTACAAATCACCCGGGGGGGGGGGGGCTTTTTAAAATAAAGATTCTGATTCAGTAGAATCAAGGTAGGGCCTGAGATTCGGCGATTCTAACAAGCTCCCAGGTGATGCCGATGCTCCCAGGTGATGTGGTTCAGGGACCACACTTTAAGTAGCAATGTCCTAGAGGCCATTAAATCGAACCACTGGGTTTTACAGGGGAAGATAAGGAGAAATGTGACTTAATGGTGAGAGTGGAGCACTGAAGTCAGAGCACCTGGGTTTGAATCCCTCCTCTGTTTGTGTATATGCGTATCTGTGTACTGATTGCTTAGTTACAGTTTCTTCCTGTGAATTGATTGTATGATGACAATGGTGGTGATGATGATGATGATGGCAAAGATGGTGATGATGATGGTGGTGGTGATGGTGGCAATGATAGTGATGATTGGGGGGCCTGGCTCAGTTGGTTGAGTATCCGACTCTTGAATTGGCTCAGGTCATGATCTCAGGGTCGTGAGATCAAGCCCCACGTTGGGCTCTGTGCTCAGTGTGGAGTCTGCTTGAGATTCTCTCTCTCTCTCCCCCTTTGCCCCTACCCCCGCAAAAAAGAAAAGATGATGATGCTGATGGTGAAAATGATGATGATGGTGGTGGTGATGATGGTGTTGATGATGGTGTTGATGATGGTGATGATGATGGTGATGATGGTGATGATG
>NW_023270447.1:85919123-86132458 GCF_011800145.1 Mirounga leonina | reverse complement strand
TGATGATGGTGATGATGGTGGTGATGATAAGACTTCATAGAGTGGATGTGAGAGTTGAATGAGTACATACAATGGCCTTCACAAGGTGCTTATCCCAGAGAGTGTGCCTAAAGATGACAGCTCTTATACTAGCAATTACTGTCACCCAGAGATAAAAGGACTTCTCCATGGTCACAGAGCGGTAGGACCAGATGCCCAAATATCCCTACTCTCATTTTCCAGCTCATCACATCATCAAACAAATTAGAGTGTCAGAAATCAAGTAAATGTTAGAACACACATGACCCTGAATCAATATTGTACCCATTGTAATGCTCTCCTGCTGGGGTAGTAGGTACATCTTACATCTGGCAGACCTCAGGGTCATCACTGTATACACAGCTTCCCATTGTCTGGGAGAGTCAGAAGAGGAAAATGGGGATTCTGAGCTGAATCTGCACAGCACAGACATGGGATAGCCTGGTACGGTTTAAAAGATATGAATAGGCCCTGGGTAGGAAGGTGTTTACCAGTCACTTGACTGGTAAAAGTTGAGTAGGAGCAAGCCAGGGCCATCCCTGAAGCTTCGCAGCTCAGTTGACTGCAAGTAGAGGGCACAGCCTATGCACAGGCTAGAGGTAAGAGGCAGTACACAGTGTCCTGGTGGCACCCCCACTCTAACCTCTGCTCACCCCATCCCAATCCAGCCTCCAGATGGCAGCCAAGAAGGATCTTGAAAATGTGAGATCATCCCAGTCTCTTCTGAGAATGCTTCAACAGCTCCCCACTACCCTTGGAAAAATCCAAACACTCGCACAGCCCACATGGCCCTGCCCACCTCTCTGAACCTTTCGTCACCACATTCTGGCCAAACTGGTCTTTTCTCTACCTCAGGGCTTCTGCACCTGCTGTTCCCTCTGCCTAAACACTGTTCCTCATTCTTCACATGGCTGGTTCCTCTTCATGTAGCAGGTCTCAGCTTCAGTGTTGTCCCCATGGAATACCCTCCCTGGCCACCTCCACCTATTCTCTACCCTGGCCTTGTGTTTGTTTCCTTCCTGGTTCATATCACTGTTGGGCACTCTGTTATTTGGTGGTTCACAAAGATTTCTGTATATTTCTCCCATTTGAGTGAAGAGAAGTGCAGATAAGCTTGTCTCCCACTCAAGTGAGGATGAGCTCAAGGAAGACAAGGGCCATATCTGTCTGTCTGTCCTCACTCTGCTCCCCTGTACCTAGTAGCTGTGGCTGGTACCTAGTAGCTGTTCAGTAAATATTTGACTAGGAAATGGCTATGGCTGGGTCCTAGCATGCCCCAAAAAGAGGAATGCTGGAAGTAATTTGGGGGGATTTTTCTGTTTCCCTTCTTCCCACAGCACATAACTGATAAGCTCCATGGAAAGGCTCAGACTATGTCTAACTCGCTCACCGTAGCACCTCCAATGCCTTGCCCAGTGCCTGGCATCCCCAGACCCCTGATAAATATGTGTTAAATATGTGTTTGCATCCCAAGTGTGCTGGAGTTTCCTGTAATCGCACTGAAGCAACAGTATCAAGTGTGACAGTTTGGCCACAGTAAGTAGCATCTTGCTGGATGTGACAGTTTCCCAAACAGGTCCCTATCCAGGCCTCCCTAATAGTACAGAGTTGATAGAGACCTTAAATTCAATGTACTCTAGACATGACTTCTCTGACAACCAGAGAAATGGGAAGATGGAAAAAATCTCATCTCCTGGGTTAATGTCTCTCTCAACAGAGACATTAAGCTGCCGGGAAGAACACAAAATGCATGGGGTCCTAGAGTCAGGACGTCAGGGGTCAGATTCCGGATCTAGCCGCATGGCCCAGGCAAGTCATTTAGCATCTCCAAGACTCTACCTCCTCTTCTGCAAAATGGGCAGATGTGCAGTAAAGGACTAACCTTGCCTATGGAAAGGTTTGGCCCTTTGTCCCCAGCTCCCAGGAGGCAAATTCTAAGCCCTTGGAAAATATTTCACTTGATAAAGTATCTTTGTTTACCTGCAGCCTTGGGCCACACCAGATGACCTATCCTCATGACGTGACTTATGGACCATGTGGTGTTACCTCAATCTTCGGAGGGCTAGAGACGAAGGTCAGCCAGGCAGATGGTGAGCCATGGCCACATGACCGACCTCTAGTAAAAACTCTGGACATCGAGGCTCAGGTGAGCCTCTCGGTTTGGCGATTCTCTGTATCTATGTCACACATTGTTGCTAGAAGTTAGCACTGTTTGCACACCTCCACTGGAGAAGGACAAGCAGAAGTGTGCACCTGGATGTCTCCCAGATTTGGCCCTGTGCACCTCTTCCCTTGGCTGATCTTAATCTGTATCTTTTTGCCGTAATGAGCCTTAACAGGGAGCATAGCGACTTTTCTGGGTTCTCCGAGTCCTTCTTGTGAATTATGGAAACCGAGCGTGGTCTTGAGGACCCCTGAACTTTGAAATTGGTGTCAAAAGCAAGGGTGGTCTTGGGGACTCTGGAACTTTTCAGGACAATACTAGCACCTCCCCCACTGGGTATCAAGAAAATTAAATGAGACCATACAGGTGAAACCCTTAGCTCGGGGCCTGGCCTGGAATATATGTCCAACAAGTATGTGCTCCTCCTCCTAGTGTCTTCTAGTTGGTGTGGTGGCTATGTGCAGAGACTCTAAAGATCTCCTGCCTGGGCTGAGGTCCTGGCTCTACCCTTCACTGCTGTGGGGCCCGAGATTTATCACCTGCTCCTCTGGACCTCGGTTCCCCCCGAAAAGTCATGCTGTCGTAAGGATGAGCTCATGGACACAAATCCCTGAAGGCAGGCCTGGTGCATCACATGCTCCGTGTGCAGGTTTTTATGATTGAAACGGTGCTAAACTCTGAGTCAGGATCCCAGGCCCAACCCTCTTTCTGGCACCAGCTAGCCACGGGACCTCCAGCACTTGACCTCGGGAACCCCAGTTCCTTGTTGGGAGGATGAGAGACTGAAATCTGCGCTTCTGCGGAAGGCTCTCTCACTCACTCCCAAAGTTACCCAGTCTCACCAGGTTGCTTATCAGGCTGCTCAGTGGGGAAGTGCCCGAAGCCTGACGCAAGCCATAAACACGTGATTTATTTACCTGTCAGAGACGTCAAGTACAGGGTTAGCCTGGCCTTGTTTAGCCCGAAAGGGAGGATCCATGGGAAGAACATGGGTTAAACACAGACAAGACAGACGGCCCTGCGGGAGAGGAAGGACAGGCAAAAGGAGTGAGCCGTGGTCTACAGCTGCTGCTGGTCCACCTGCCTTCGTTCAGTCCCTTAGGTTTATTTGGAGCATTCACCCCATGCGGTGACCAAGGTAGGGAAAGACCCCCCGAAAACGAGTAAAGAAATAATGAACAAAATCATCTCAGATGATGATCCAGCTCTGAAGGAAGTAAAACAGCAATGAGACACAAAGAGTTTGGGTTGGGGAAGGTCAGTGTTAAAAGATAATTTTCAAAAAAGGTAACACCGTGACTCTCATGCAGATTAAAAAAAAAAATGAATCCGTGTTAAGGACTTTATTTAACTCATTATTAATGAGGGAACCAGGCAGATGTTACAACCCGTTCAAAGGAGAAATCAAAGAACAGGCACATTTACAGTGTTAAAATGAATTTGCAAATAGATTCAAAACTGGCTTCTTCCTTATTCTGAGAAGGTGATGGAAGTCAACTGAACCGCCCCTGATGCAATTTATGTGCCTGTCCAAAGACAAGAATCATTTGCACTGCCGTAGGATATCTACAACTTATAACACCGTAAAATAGCTCAAAGGCAATGGGACCAAGAGGAATCAGACAGTGGCAAGAGTGTCCTATAAACAATGCAGTTTTCCACTGGAACATACAATAACCTTTTTTTGCTCATTCCAATTTTTCTTATGTCAGGTAAAAAACATCGCTGAGAAGTGGCATTTGAGCCAAGATGTTTTGCCAAGGAGTTCCAGGCAGAGATTTGGGGAGGGGCATCCCCCAGCAGAGGGAACAGTAGGGGTAAAAATTGTGGAGCGGGGAACGAGTTTGGTGTGTTTAAGGAACTGAAAGCTCAGAGGGACTGGAGCCAGTGACAAGGGGCCAAACGGTGGGCACAAGGTGGGAAGAGCAGGAAGGGACCAGAACCACAGAGTGCAGACTGAGATTTTATCTTCAGAATGAAGGGAAACCCTAGAGAATTCTGAGCAAGGAAGGCAGGAACAGGCTCTCCCTTATGTTTTAAATGAATCTTTTTTGGCCTCTAAGAAAGTAGCTATTGAAAAATGACTGTAGGCAAGAGCCTGCCCTTCTCAGGAAGAAATTTTCTTTTGGGGAGTTCAGGAAACAATCTTGGAGCCAGAAGCTGGAAAGAAAGACTGACAACAGCAGGAGAAATAGGAAGATAGGAGCAGTGAGAAAACTCCTTCCTCCTGATGGGAATGACATGGGTTCAACCACTTTGGGAACCTGGTCGAATCTACTCACACACACATGTCCATTCTCTGACCTGCAGTAGTCCATTCCACTCCAACAGAAATGCAAGCACTTGGGCACCCAATCACATGCACAAGATTGTTCACCACGGCATTTTATGTCCCGAAACTGGGAACTGTTCAAATGCTCATCAGCAGTCCAGCGGAGTGGTCTCTTCACCCGGTGGGCTTCTGTAAGGCAATAGAGATGCGGGGCTGTGCCACAGATGAACCTCAGAAACACTTTGCTAAGTGAAAGAAACCCAAAATAGAAGCGTACACGCTCATTGATTACATGTAGCAGAAGTTCCAAAATAAACAAAACTAGCCCTTGGGTTTGGAAATCTGGACAGTGGTGACCTTCAGGGAGGAAGGCAAGAGTAATGAACGGTTGGGAAGAACCTGAGAAGGGCTTCCAAGGAGTGGATGTTCTATTCCTTGTCCTGGGTGGTGGTCCTAAGAGGGTTCTCCTTGAAACAATGAATCGAGCCGCACCACAGAGCTGAAGAGAAAAACTGTGAAATTCTTAGAAGTGGATTCCCCAAAGCATGCAAGGTTTCTTCAGCAGAAAACTGGGTGTTGTCTAGTGCCCCCTTCAGGATTATTTTATTCTATGCACTCTTCATCATCTGAGCTGTTTTATTACAACGCTCTAAGTTGTTAAAAAAAAAAAAAAGACAACTCTCCACGTTGTTGACCTTTGGGAATTATGCAAATGATTCTTGTCCCGAAAAATACACATGGTGTCCAGCGAAGTTGCAGTTGGCTGCGGACCTATGGATGTTGACCAATGTTGTATCTACAAAGCTGATCCGTTCCGGCATTCTTGGCTGCCTTCAACCCCGTGATAACATGGTACTGGCTCCCTGAATGAATTAGATAAAATCCCTGACACACGTTCATTTCATATGTGTAGGAAAGTCATGCTGATACCCTTTTAAAAACTTTTTCCTTTCACAAAATCTGTATGTTTCCCTGTGTGAGTGTTAGACTTCCGTTAAAAAAAAAAAAGGTTAGGGGCGCCTGGGTGGCTCAGTCGTTAAACGTCTGCCTTCGGCTCAGGTCATGATCCCAGGGTCCTGGGATTGAGCCCTGCATCAGGCTCTCTGCTCCCTGCTCCGCGGGAAGCCTGCTTCTCCCTCTCCCACTCCCCCTGCTTGTGTTTGTTCCCTCTCTCGCTGTATCTCTCTCGGTCAAATAAATAAATAAATAATCCTTTTTTAAAAAAAAAGAAAAAGGTTAATAAAAAAAGTTAAATTCGGGGATGCCTGGATGGCTCAGTTGGTTAAGCGACTGCCTTCGGCTCAGGTCATGATCCCAGGGTCCTGGGATCGAGTCCCGCATCGGACTCTTTGCTCAGTGGGGAGCCTGCATCTCCCTCTGCCTGCCCACCCCCCGACAAATAAATTAATAAAATCTTAAAAAAAAAAAAAAGTTAAATTCAAAAGAGCAGGAAAGGTCACCCTGGTTCTGCATGAGGCTGCTATCTTCAGGCCCTTCAGTACCTGGGTGGGACGGGGCCAGGCCAACTGCCAAGAGTGGGTTGGCAAAGAATGACTAGAAGATATCCCCAGCCTGGAATCTGAGCCAAAGCCTGCAGCCTTAGGGCCTGAGGAGCCTGAGGCTGGGCTGCTCGCAGCCTAATTTCATTCACAGAACTCAAAAGTAACTGCAGAGTCCCTCTCCTAGAAGGTGGGCTCGCCCCCAGCTCCTCCTCTGGCTGATCGAATGGCTGGAGGATGCTGAGCCTGCTGGGGCCTCCCTCGGATTCCCAGCAGTGGGAAGCGTTATTATTATTTGATTAACTCACAAAACAAAGACCTGGCTGGGGCAATCGGGCTTGAAGTAAGGTTCTCAGAGGGCAAGTAAATCTGAAACAGAGTAAATCTGGAGCAGAGAAATAAACCAGGGAAGGAGAAGTGGATGTCCCTGACATTTAGCACCCTCCTCGCTGGGGAAATTCACATGCCCCGAATTTGAATTTCACATTCAAATTCGGGGAATGTGAAAGCCTTCACATTCAGGAAAGCTGCGCAAAATCCGAACTTGCAAGAGGCCAGGGGCGCTGGGGAGGTGGCAGACGGCCACCCCTCTTTCCATAGCTTCTCCGGTACTCCTCCTGGAGCTTCTGACCCCGGTGAAGATTAACATGTGGTTGGGAGAAAGATGTGGGTTTGGGGTTTTGCCCCCTCATTTCTGCAACCCAGCTGAGCTGGCCCCGTGAACTTGCCCATCCCAGCCTTGGGGTGGGGACAACACTTCATCCCAAAGCTGAGCCCCCTTGTTGGGCATCCTTGAGGAGTGGGTGGGACCCAGGAACTGCGGGAAGCGGGGAGGGGGACCGTACCCAGGCTACCTCTGAGCTGGAGAAGACAGGCAGCAGTTCTGTTACAAAGAAAAATGAGATTTTCTCTGTACTCTCACGATTCAGTAGCTTGTGGTGACAACCCCATCATTTGAAAACTCCTTGAAATCAAGCATCTCTTGGTCAGCTTGCACCCTCATTTGTGTTAAGAACCCCTCCAAGAAACACAAAAAGTGTTCAGTTTCCTCCGTGTTCTGGAGAACTCGAGATCCGGGAGGCAGGTGCACCCGACAAAGCCTGCCCCTCCCCTAGGCAGCCCCAAACCCAGTCCAGCCTCACACGTTTAGGCTCCTCTTTACACTATGAAAAAGGAGGCCACAGGCCCCAAATGGAGTCATTTGTGTGAGGCCCTGCGGCAGCAAAGCAAGACTTAATGCCTCACCTGATTCCAGGCACAACCTTCCTCAGAAGTGCAACCTTCAACTAGCCAGCCCGGAGTTTCCTGGCCGGCCCTCGGAAATGACCCACAGACCCTCCGTTCCCCTCAGGACCTGGGCCTTGCCTAAGTGTGTTCCCTGCTAATGATTTCCTCTTTTCTGTTCCTTCTTGGCCTTAAAAGCCTTTCTGTTCCTTCTGTTCCACGGAGCTCCCTTCCATTTGCTAGATGGGTGCTGCAGATTCATGAATCGCTGCATGAAGTCAATTTGATCTTCAGAGTTATGTGGATGAATTTTGCTGTTGTTGTTGTTTTTTAAGATTTTATTTATTTATTTGACAGAGAGAGACAGAGAGAGAGGGAACACAAGCAGGGGGAGTGGGAGAAGGAGAAGCAGGCTTCCCGCTGAGCAGGGAGCCCGATGCGGGGCTCGATCCCAGGACCCTGGGATCATGACCTGAGCCGAAGGCAGACGCTTAATGACTGAGCCACCCAGGCACCAGAATTTTGGTTTTTGTTTTGTTTTGTTTTGTTTTGTTTTTTAAAGATTTTATTTATTTATTTGAGAGAGAGAGAATGAGAGAGAACACATGAGAGGGGATAGGGTCAGAGGGCAAAGCAGACTCCCTGCCGAGCAGGAAGCCCGATGCAGGACTCGATCCAGGGACTCCAGGATCATGACCTGAGCCGAAGGCAGTCGCTTAACCAACTGAGCCACCCAGGCGCCCAGGATTTTATTTTTTTTTAACGCCACTTAGATGTGAGGTTTCAGGCTTCCAGTGGAAAATACTTGGTCTCTGCTCCAAGGCGTGTGGGGAGGTTTAGTGCTCCCCTGGCTTTTCCCAACTGCCACAGTGACCGGGTAAGGCCTTTCTGGATGGCTTAAGTAAGGGACCCTTAGCAGACAGCCGCTGGGGTCCCCCACATCCTGGGGCTCGGCCGCTCTCTCCTGCCCCGGACGAAGCAGAACCAAGAGCACAAATGAAAGGTCAGCCTCTTTCCTTCCCCTCCAGCGCAGGTCTCAAGGGGCACTGTGGGGCCTGAAAGCACAGGTGGGTGCCACCATCTCTCAACCCACCCCCCACGGCCCCCTTCTCTGGTGAGATTAGCTGCTGTAGCCCTGGGAGCTCCAAGTAAGAATGGATGCTCAGGAGGATGACAAGAGACCAATGCCCTGGAAAAGCAAGGCCCCCACCTCAGCTTGAAGGAAAAGGTTCTGTAGGGAGGAGAAAAAATTTCCTCCACTTCTTAGGGTCTCTGGCGACACTAGGGTCTGCAAATCAACCCGACAAAGACAGATTATAGGAGAAAAACACACACATTAATTTAACATGAGTTTTATAGGATGCGGGAGACTTCATAAGGAAATGAAGACCCGAAGAAATGGTTAAACCTGAGTGTTTTCATGCTAGTTTGATGCTCAGGGTAGTAAACTGGGGAGACCTAGCAAGGCCCGTGCACTTGGATGCCTCCCAGGGTCCCTCTATCTTGGGGATAAGGATGCTCCTTTCCTCCATGTCTAGGGAAGGTCTCCCACGAAGGTTCTGTGACCTGCTTCAGGGGAAGGTGGGAAGGCCACCTGCACCTGCCATGTTCTCAAACTCCATCAGCTTTACAGTATTCAGTATACCAAAGTGCCACATTTTAGGGGAGCGTGTCCTGAGCCCTGTCAGCTGCCTCCAGGCCAGATGAAGAAGCTCAGAAGCCATGTTTAGCTTGAGAAACAGTCATGTTCTCTTGACCCAACTTCCCAGAAACTCCCCGGGGCCCCTCCCGGTGGAGTCCAGGGGTTGCTGAGAGCAGGCCACACCAGCGGGCTGAGGCTTAGAGGGTTTCTGAGAGAATGAATGGAGATTTTCTTTTTTTTTTTTTTTTTTAAAGATTTTATTTATTTATTTGACAGAGAGAGACACAGCAAGAGAGGGAACACAAGCAGGGGGAGTGGGAGAGGGAGAAGCAGGCTTCCCGCCGAGCAGGGAGCTGGATGCGGGGCTCGATGCCAGGACCCCGGGATCATGACCTGAGCCGAAGGCAGACGCTTAACGACTGAGCCACCCAGGCGCCCCTAGAGATTTTCTGAATGAAGCAGCCGAGGCGAGAGACATCACAAACAGAGGAGGGAAATGAACTGACTTGAGGTTTTTACATTTTATTTTTTTTTTTAATTATTTATTTATTTATTTGAGAGGGAGAGAATGAGAGAGAGAGAACACATGAGAGGGGATAGGGTCAGAGGACGAAGCAGACTCCCTGCCGAGCAGGGAGCCCGATGCGGGACTCGATCCTGGGACTCCAGAATCATGACCTGAGCTGAAGGCAGTCGCTTAACCAACTGAGCCACCCAGGCGCCCTGACTTGAGGTTTTTAAAGGGTCACTGTGGCTGCTGGGTTGAGAATGGCTGGGAAGGGGGTGAGGGAAGAGGCGAGGAGACCAGCTGAGAGCCTGCTACCACCATCCATCCAGGAGACAGGTGTCTCCTGCACACACGTGGTCCTTCCTGCCTTCCAGTCGTGCCTTGTGCAGTCTGCACTCTGCTCTCCCACCCACCCCTCCTTGCACGTGGCAAGACTCAGCAGAGTGAGCATCCTTGGAGCTTTCCTGGACTAACAATGCGTGCCTGGATCTTCTTGTGGGATAGTTTTGAGCATGTGGCGCTTTAGTCCCACAAAGCAAGGCTGCCAATAAGACTGGAAAGAAGAACCGGAAGTTGGGAGACACATCCTGGCCCGAGTTCTGCTGCTGATGAGCTTGGGCAAATCGCCTCATATCCCCGTGCTTATCTTTCCATACCTGTTTTTACTGGCTGAGCTGCAGCCTTCCAGAATGCATAGGCCTAATCCTCAGTACCTCAGAATGTGACCTTATTTGGAGGTAGGGTCTTTATGGAGGTAATTGGGCCCTGAGCTAGTCTGACTGGTGTCCTTATAAGAGGAGTAAGGACCTAAATATACGCAAAGGGAAGACCACACGAAGACAGAGAAGACAACCACCCACAAACCCAGGAGAGGGGCCTCAGAAGAAAGCAACCCTGCAGACACCTTGATCTTGGACTTCCAACCTCCAGACTGTGAGACCATAAATTTCTGTTGTTTAAGCCACCTGGTCTGTGGTCCTTTGTTACAGTCCTTTGAACTCACAACCCTGAGATCAAGAGTCATATGCTCTACAGACTGAGCCAGCCAGATGCCCTGGATCTCTTTTTTAAAATGAGCCAGAACATTTTCCCAGCTACATCAAAACTGAGGGGTCTTGGGATAATATCCTTTTTTTTTAAATTGGATCTCTCTCCTTACCCAGAGTTTCATTACGATAATTTTTAAACATACAGAAAAATCTGATGTGTGTAATGAACCCTCGTGTGTATACCTGCTGCCTAGATTCTAGGTTCCTATCTTGTCTGTACCTGTACATTTTCCCCCTGCCCCCAAAGTCTTGCCATCATTGAAAAGTCAAGGAATGTCCAACCCCAGCAGGGTCCTGGGCACACTGTAGCTTTCAATAAACGCTTCCTGAATGAATACAATAACAACAGGGCAGAAATAGTAAGGAGTAGCGCAATATAGTGGATACTTATTTGACGAATGTTCGCTGAACACCTATTACGTGCCAGGCCCTGTTCTAGGTGCTGGGGTCACAGCCATGAACAGGAACTGTCTTCTCTGCCCTCATGGAGGTGACATTCTAGAGTGGAAGGAGCAGAGAATAATCCATAGACACATGACATGAGTAAATTATGTAATATTGCTCGTCGGTCAATCCCAGCTACTTACTGAGCAGCAATTTTGTGCCAGGAGCTGCCCCAGAGGGGGACAAGGCCATCCTCCTCCGTTTCAGTGACAGTCCAAATCAGCCGCTCTATTAGTGTTTGAGGGTGCCACAACCTCGGTGACTTAAAACAAGATCTATTCTCACCGTTCTGGAAGTCAGAAGTCCAAATTGAAGCCTTCTCTGAAGGCCCTGAGGGAGGATTCTTCCTTGCTTCTAGCTTGTACGGGCTGCCAACACCCCTTGGTGTTCCTTGGCTTGTAGCTGCATCCTTGCTTCTGTCTTCACACGCTGTTCTCCCCATGCGTCTCTGGTCCAAATTTCCCTCTTGTAAAAACACCAGTCAACAAATGATCAGAACCCACCCTAATCCAGGATGACCTCATTTTGCCTTGATGACATCTGCCAACATCTATTTCCAATAAGGTCCCATTCACAAGTACCAGGGGTCTGCACGTACCTTTTTGAGAGACACAAGTCAACCCACAATAGCCACCATCTTGCTTTGTTTGCTTGGTGAGCAAGATTATGGCAGAATTTAAAGGTCAGGACTCTGTCAACTATATTTCAATCAAAAAAAAAAAAAAAGTCAGGACCATATCTATGCTTGGAACTAACTAAGCAACTAATTCTGTTCATCTTTTTTGGATCCATTTTTGGTTTTGTTTTTGTTTTTAAAGTAGGCTCCAACACCCAACCTGGGGTTTGAACGTACAACCCTGAGATCAAGAGTCACGTAGTCTACTGACTGAGCCAGCCAGACGCCCTGGATGTCCTTTTTTATTTTTTTATTTTTAAAGATTTTATTTATTTATTTATTGGAGAGCGAGTGAGAGAGAAACAGCATGAGAGAGGAGAGGGTCAGAGGGAGAGGCAGGCTCCCCGCTGAGCTGGGAGCCCGATGTGGGACTCGATCCCAGGACCCTGGGATCATGACCTGAGCCGAAGGCAGTCGCTTAACCAACTGAGCCACCCAGGCGCCCATGGATGTCCTTTTTTAAATGAGCCAGAAGAACATTATCCTAGCTACATCAAAAATTGGGGGATCTTAGGATAATACCTTTTTTAAAAATTGGATGTCTCCCCTTACCCAGAATTTCCTTATGATAATTTTTAAACACGCAGAAAAGTCAGATGTGTATAATGAACCCTCGTATGTATCCCTGCTACCAAGATTCTACTTAGATTGTTGATCTATTGCTCCATCTGTGTTGGATTATCTCTCCTTTTAACTCATCTCTCTGTTCATCAACATCCTTTAATCCCACGTTGCTGCAGATTTATAATGAGCCACCTGAGCAGACTCGGGGTTGGAAGTCAGGAACCAGCGTGCTGTGTGGAGCCTGGGCGTTGGCAGGGTCTGTCCACACACAGATGACATTCAGTAGAACACACAGGAAGGGCTCCTGTCTTGGATATTCTTAGAGAACGCAGTTTCACTCCGATCTTTTCAGTTGGGCTCAAATTCCCTTTTTCCATTTGGGAAAAATCACACTTTCAAAACTGCTTTTGCTCAATAGATTAGAAGCACCAGGGATTGGCTGACTCGCAGCCCCTGCACAGTTTCACCACGGTTTTATTTATTAACACCCTCCCTCTCTTGCAAATGAGAAATTGTGAAATCCGGGACGCCTGGGTGGCTCAGTCGTTAAGCGTCGGCCTTAGGCTCAGGTCATGATCCCAGGGTCCTAGGATTGAGTCCCGCATCGGGCTCCTTGCTCAGTGAGGAGCCTGCTTCTCCCTCTCCCTCTGCTGCTCCCCCTGCTTGTGCTCTCTCTCTCTCTCTGACAAATAAATAAATAAAAATCTTAAAAAAAAAAAAAAAGAAATTGTGAAATCCTTTTTAAACTGAGGGCTCTTCTACTTACTGAGCCGGTTTTTCAAAAAAGCAGAAACCACTGACCTACTGACGGTTTCTTTTGATATTTAGAGGTCAAAGATTAATAAAATATACTTCCATTGCCAAGCTTCCAAGGCATTTTAAATGTGCCCATCTCGGTGAGATCTGGCACCATCATTACCACTTTATAGATGCGGAAACCAACATTTAACCAAACAATGATCAGACTGGCTGAAAAGCTCCCCGATGAGTCAATTACAAAACACGCACAGCCTGAGAACCAAGAAATGAATGGTCAACTAGTAGTGATATAGAAATACGACTTTCTTCTTTGCTCTATGAGGAGTGATTTAATCCATTCTAGGGAACAGTTCCTTCTCCTCCTGGAACAGAAAGCAAATCTTTGACTCTCCTTGCCTCCCAGAGGGGAGCCCAGCTCTGGCATGCCTCCAGAGCCAGACCCGGTTCTAAGACCCAGAGCATCTCATTTGGGGATCCTTACCCAGGGTCCACCCCGAGGCCTGAATAGAATCTGGGGGTCCTTGAATTTGGATGGGGAAAAAAATTACATCTTTATTTCCACTAACTTCTTTTTTTTTTTTTTAAAGAAATTTATTTATTTATTTGACAGGGAGAGAGAGCGTACAAGCAGGGGGAGCAACAGGGAGAGAGAGAAGCAGACTCCCCACTGAGCACAGAGCCCGACGTGAGGTTCCATCCCAGGACCATGGGATCATGACCTGAGCTGAAGGCAGACACTAAACTGACTGAGCCACCCAGGCGCCCCTAATTCCATTAACTTCTAACTGGACAGAAATCCCAAATATTTTTGTACTACAGGGCTATCGTCAGGGAGCTCTCCAGAAATCCTTTACATGCATCATTACTTTTGATTTAAAGTAGTGAATTGACCCACTGACATTTAGTTCCTAAGAAAGCGGTGTTTATTACATCATGCAGCATACATTTGCTTGATAGTTTAATAAGTGAGTTTTGATATAATTCTTTTCTGTAAAGCACCTCTTTTTATTATTTTTACATGTGGTAAAAACCACATAATATAAAATTGACTCTCCTAACCATTTTTAAGTGTCCAGTTTGATGGCATTAAACACGGTCTCTCGGTTGGGCAACCACCACCAACAACCACCTCCAGAACTCTTTCCATCTTGCAAAACTGAAACTCTGCCCCC
Source organism: Mirounga leonina (assembly GCF_011800145.1). Taxonomy (NCBI): domain Eukaryota; kingdom Metazoa; phylum Chordata; class Mammalia; order Carnivora; family Phocidae; genus Mirounga; species Mirounga leonina. The sequence continues at coordinate 86,118,467 of NW_023270447.1, read as the reverse complement.
ACTAAACACTAACTCCCCATTCTCCTCTCTCCCCAACCCCTGGCAACCACTGTCCGACTTTCCTTCTCTATGAATTTGATTCTTCGAGGGACCTTTTAGGAGTGGAATCATACAGTATTTGTTGTGCTCGCTCTCTCTGTCTCTCTCTCTCAAATAAATAAATAAATCTAAAAAAAAAAGAAAGAAAAAAATAAAAGTCCAGTAGTATGGGGCACCTCAATGGCTCAGTCAGTTAAGCATCTGACTCTTGGTTTCAGCTCAGGTCATGATCGCGTGGTTGTGGGATCAAGCCCCATGTCAGGCTCCACGCTGAGTGTGAGTCTGCTTCAGATTCTCTCTCCCTTCCCCTCTGCTCCTCCCTGCCCCTCGCTCACACTCTCTCTAAAATAAATTTAAAAATAGGGCACCTGGGTGGCTCAGATGGTTAAGCGTCTGCCTTCATTTTGGGTCATGATCCCAGGGTCCTGGGATTGAGTCCCGCATTGGGCTCCCTGCTCCTTGGGAGCCTGCTTCTCCCTCTGCTTCTCTCTCTCTCTCTGTCTCTCATGAATAAATAAATAAAATCTTTAAAAAAATAAAAATAAAATAAAATCTAAAAAAAAAAAAAAGCCAGATAGTAAATATTCTAGGCTTTGGGACCATAGGGTCTCTGGTGCAGCCTTAGATGATATGCAAATGAAGGTGAAGCTGTTCCAATGAAACTATGGACATTGAAATTTGAATTAAATATGATTTGCATGTGCCACAAAATATTATTCTTCTTTTGATCTTTTTTCTCCCCAACCATTTAAAAATCTTCGACTGCACAGAAACCATACAACTTTGTTGTACCGAAACTGCGGTGGCCCAGATTTGTCCCTCGTTTGTTGAGCCCTGTTTTAGATACACATCTAAACATGACATCTAGATACACATCTATCCATAACATGACAAATTCTAAAAACACAACAAACAAAGCCGGTGCTCTCAGGCAGGATGACAGTCAGAGAGAGATGACCACACATCCTAGTTTTCCAGGGACAGACAGATAGTGTACCCCAAGTTGTCCCAGGAATTAATAGCCTCTCTTTCACTCTCAAAAGTCCCAGATGGGGTGATGAATTATATGCACCCCTCTACCCGGTAAAACCATCATTCTTTTTATATAAATTAAAAACATATGTTCACCACTGTGCCCTAACATCTAGAGCAGGGCTCAGCAATTATTTTTCCTGTAAAGGGCCAGATAGTAAATATTTTAAGCCTTGTGCCATAAAGCCCATGCAGCGTGAGAACAATATATAAATGGATGAATGTGACCGTGTACCACTAAACCTACTGATGGACACAGAAATTTGGAATTCCACATATCACAAAATATTCTTCTTTTGATTTTGTTTCAACTAATTACGTAAAAACCATTTTTAGCTTGTGTGTTGTACAAAATCCGGCAATGGGCTGTAGTTTGTCGACCCTTGGTCAGCAATAACACCTACTACCTGGTAGGCACTGCATGCATGTCTGGTTTTGCTGAGTACATTCACTGAACAACCGTGCATGTTTTGCAAGGACAGGTGCAAACTGAAGGACAAATGGCAAATTCCTGGGGGAAGATGGAAGGGGATAGGGATTAGGAATAAATGGGGAAAATAGTGAAATAAGAGAGACTTTGCTCAAATGGAAGAGGATGGTGGGTATGATATGCAAGGGGTGGTAAACTCAACACCACTTCCAGGGCCCAGAAAGAAAAAGACAAAGACAGAGACAAAGAAAGGAATGCCCTGAAGCTGAATAGCCTCCATTTGAAATCCTGGTGCTGCGCTCACTATCTGGGGATCTTGAGTAAGTTTCGCCTCTCAAAGGTTCTTTGCACAATGCAACTAAATACAATACCTACTTCATAGAACCATTGTGAGGATTACATGAACCCATCCATGTAAAGTGCTTGGAACAGTGTCTGGCACTTAGTAAATGGTCAATAAATGTTATGATGTTGTGGTCGTTTTCTATAAAGAATAGAGAAAACTGTGTTCGGGGAGGGGGTGGGCAAAATGGGTGAAGGGGAGTGGGAGATACAGGCTTCCAGTGATGGAATGAATAAGTCATGGGGGTGAAAGGCACAGCACAGGGAATACAGTCAACGATATTTTAATAGTGTTGCACGGTGACAGATGGTAGCTACAATTACGAGCACAGCATAATGTAGAGTTGTCGAATCTCTATGTTGTAAACCTGAAACTAACGTAACATTGTGTGTCAGCTACACGCAAATAAAAGCAGTTGTTCCCCGGGGTTCCAAATAAGGTGATTGATTAGAGGTGATTAAGAGGACAGGTTCTGGAGCCAAGAACCCCAGCTCTGCCATGTACTGGCTGTGTGACCTTGGCCAAGTTACACGACCTCTCTGTGCTTCCCAGTTTCCTCAGCTGGGAAGTGCTAACAATAATAGTACTTACCTGATAGGTTTGAGGTAAGAATTACTCAGAACAGAGCCTAGCATATAAGTACTCAAATAAATTAGTATGTTATCACTCTGGACCCACAATTTCTGGAGAAAGTAATAAAAGGAGTCAGAACAAAAACCGCCTGTGAAATACTCCAAAAGGTCCCAGGAGGTGGGCTGTGGACGCTGAGCAAAAATTCTGTTGAGAAAACCTCTAACATGAAAGACAAGACCAAACAGAAAATAATTATCCTGATGAAACAGACATAATGTTGTGTGCACAAAAACAGCAAGGAAATTATCATTAATGTCCTCAGAGAGTTAAATAAAAATATTACTTCTGTGCAAAAAGAACAGTTGCTATAATTGAGGAGAAATCAACAAATAAGAAAGATCTCTGGGAAAATAAAAATATAGATGCTAAATTTTTTTTTTTAAGCCAATAGAAGGATTGAAGGTAAAGTTGGAGAAGCTCCACAGAAAGGACAATGAAAAGGAAAATTTGCACAACAGAAGAAAAAAGATTTTTTTTTTTAAATGGTGGGTCATTGCAGCAACAGCTAGCTAATAGAAATTTCATAAAGAGAGAACCAAGAAAACAGTAGGGAAGTAGTTGTTAAAGTAATACTACAACAGATTTTTCCAGAACTGAAGAACAAGAATATCTAGGATGAAAAGATCACCATATGCCTGGGACAATGAACAAAAAAAGATCTCCAGGAAAACAAAGTCATCATCTTGAATTTCAGGCTATGAGTGATAAGGAGAAGATTATGTATGTTTCCAGAAAGAACATGCAAATTATATGAACGACCAAGAATGCAATAGACTGCTCAAAAGCAACAAGAGAAGCTAGAGGGTGGTGGGAAAATGTCTTCAAAATGTTGAGAAAAAATAATTTGCAACCTAAAATTCTATATGCAACCAGACTATCAGTCAAGTGTGATCACTGAATAAAGCCATTTTCAAGCATATGGATGTCCCAGGATGACAGCTGACAGATTTGACTACAAGGAAAACTTTGAGAGGTTCATACAGTTTTTTGAGGGTGTAAGAGAGATTTGGATGTTCAAGAACAAAACAAGTGGAAAAACAAGGCAATTATTAACTCCAGAAAAAAGAAAAAGTGCACAAGAAAGAATACTTCTTGGCTCAGTATTGAATAAAATTTATTTAGTTATAAATAATGAAAACATTGAATGTGTACTTAGCTAAAAATTGTGATATATTAAGAGGATGGAGGAAATGATACAGGAGTGTTTGTGAGATGAAAACCTTCACTGATCATAATAAGAAATCAACATATAATCTCTAAAATGAATGAATCAAAATTTTGCAGACTAGATTTATTATTTAAATATATATAAGTATATATATGGGGAGAACAAGGGACTACAGTTTTTTGTTATTGGTATTTTTGCACTAATTGGCTGTTTACAAAAAATAATTTTAAAAATCTAAGACCCAACAGGGAGGCATATCTTAACTTTGGCAGGTTCCAAGGCACTTAAATTAAAAGAAAGTAAATTGTGATGAAATAAAAATACCTTGCCTTGATATTATGTGTTTTTACCTTTCAAAAATGCTTGCGATAACCACAGTAGCAATGAATACACATAATGCCCAAATTCTACTTTCTAAATGTCTTTTCTGACTAAAAGGAATCAGAGCTCTTTAGAGGAATGGCTGATTCCAGGGCTGGTGCAGGGAAGGTATAAGGTGAACTTTCTGTGCCAGACAGCAAGAACAGGCTCAGAGACTAATAGGGACACATAAAAAGGACCCAAAGCTAGTTTAAAGGGCTCCCCTGGCCACCATTAGGACAATTTGATCATTAAAAACACTAATGACTGTAACCTATTGTAAATCATTGAATAAATAAAATCCAAGGGTTCATAGTGGTTATCAAAAAAGAGAGAAAGAGAGAGAGAGGCACCTGGCTTGCTCAGTCAGTGGAGCATCCAACTCTTATCTCAGGACTGTAAGTTTGAGCCCCGGGTTGGGTGTAGAGATTACTTTAAAAAATAAAATCTTTGGAGCGCCTGAGTGGCTCAGTCGGTTAAGCATCTGACTCTTAATCTCAGTTCAGGTCTTGATCTCAGGGTCATGAGTTCAAGCCTCATGTTAGGCTCCATACTGGGTTTTGAGCCCACTTAAATAAAATCTTTTTAATTTAAAAGAAAAAGAAGAGAGAGAAAATAAAATTTTCGTGATAGCATTGGAGGTGACTATTATGTCAACCTATTCTGAAAATTGATAAAAAGGTAAGTATTTAGAAGGAATTGTAGTTCATCCTCCGTTGATGAAGGAAAGTTCTTCCTCTTCTTCTTTTTTTTTTTTGCAGTGTTTCTGAAACATGTTCTTGTGTTTTATTCACCTGCAATGAAACAGACATGGCTTTACTCACATAGTGTTCTGGCCATTATGTCTAACCTAAATGTGATCATGTCTTTAAACCTAACTTCCTGTATGCAGGAAAAAATAGGGGAGAGAGGAATGAGCTAAGTTAATGCTATGAGGAACCAACCAAATGAACCTAAAATGTATTCTACAAACTATCTAGTTCAGATATCTTTAAAAAGTCAGTATCTTGGATGGGGAGATTATTCTAGATTTAAAATGATTAAAGGATGGGGCACCTGGGTGGCTCAGTCCAACTCTTGATCTCAGCTCAGGTCTGGGCTCCACACTGGGCATAGAGCCTACTTAAAAAAATAAATAAATAAAATGACTAAAGGACGTAATAACTGAAGGCAATGTGTGAAAATTAATTGGATCCTGATTCAAGAAAACGGCTATAAAAGACATTTTGGGAGCACCTGGATGGCTCAGTTGTTAAGCATCTGCCTTCGGCTCAGGTCATGATCCTAAGGTCCTGGGATCGAGTCCTGCATTGGGCTCCTTTCCCAGCAGGGAGCCTGCTTCTCCCTCTGCCTGCTGCTCACCCCCTGCTTGTGCGCTTGCTCCCTCTCTCTCTGACAAATAAATAAATAAATAATCTTTAAAGACATTTTGGGGATCAATTGTGGAAATTTGAATATGGACTGGATATGAGGTGATATTAGGAAATAATTGTTAATTATTTATAATTATAAATTATATAACAATTAATTGTTATATAATTATAAATTATATAACAATTAATTGTTAATTATAGCATTGTGGTTATGTAGAAGAGTGTCCTTGTTTTTACAAGATGCGTGTTGAAGCATTTAGGGGGTGAAATGTCATAACGACTCTAACTCCGAAATGGTCCAGCAAAAAATGGTCCAGCAAAAAATGGCCAGCTAGATAAACAAACAGTACAAAATAGTAACAGTCATTGCATGTGGGTGTAGAGATTACATATATACATACGTAACTTTAAAAAAAAATAAATTATTTCACAGTAAAAAATTTTAGAAAAATCTAAGTTAGACCTAGACCAGTTGGAGAGACAGCTTCTAATTTTGGTGGGACCTAAAAACTCAGGGACTAAGAGAAAAGTAAATCTTGATAAAGTTACTTTTATTTAAATACTTTTATTATCTTGGTATTTCTTTTAGTGTGCAAGAATGCATTTAGAACTCCATCCCATACACTTTCTCAAGCTGGCAGACCATGTTTGTTGGTCTTCTCAACTGGCCTGAAAACTTCTGGGGGAAGGGATGGCTTTTGTGGTTTTGTCCCTGTTTAACTTTTCTCCAGTTTCTGCATACCCTGCTCCTCCCACCTATGGCTGGCATCCAAGGCCCACAGAGCTGCCCACACTAAATACCTCAGTCTCAATCATGGCACAGAGAGTGGCCCAGGGAGGAGGATGGGACACAGCTTCAGGGACTGATAGACCTAGAAGAGGAATTTATGGGCTGGGTGACGCATTTGGGCAAGTGTTTGACCTCAGGCAAGTCACACGGCCTCTGAGCCTCAGTTTCTTCTGCAAAATGGAGAGATACTAAAACTAACTTCTCCCCACAAAATGGCCAAGTGGATTGGTTCAGATGACTCGGGCCTCCAAGCTCATCCAGAGCTTCAAAATGGGCCATGGGGGGCATGTGCCCAATTCTGCTGTCCTCTGTGTACAGGGCCGCCCTTGGACGAGGTAAAGGTTACTCAATCTGTCCTCTTCCATTCTCTCTTCACTTATCTCTGCAAATCGATTCAGGAGTAATCTGGTTAATATAAACAGCACCCATCTGGACTTGCCGGTCTTAATACTTATTCCCTAGGAGGCTGTAAGGAGGAGGCAGTAGAGCTCCTCATCCAGTGCCAGACTGCCTGGGTTCAAATTCCGGTTCCACCACTGACTGGCCCTCTGAGCTTGGGCAAGGCGTATCCTAATACACAGTATTATTATTAGAGGCCTGGAGCTGGAATATGTTAGCATTAGGGTTAGGGTTCAAATCCCAGGTCCACCATTTACTAGCTGGGTGACCTCATGCAAGATCCTTAACCTCTGTGTGCCTCAGTTACCCCCTCACCTGTACATGCGAATTGTAACAATAGCACCTTGCACACACGAGACCATCGGGGCAGATAGTAGGCGCTATCATTTGTTTCTTTGAAACAAAGTCATCTTTCCAGGTGTGGAGGTTGGCTAGGGGCGGAGGAGAAGATGCACCTGGCTGGCTTTTTTTTTTTTTCTCTTTTCTTTTAAAGATTTTATTTATTTGACAGGGAGAGACATAGCGAGAGAGGGAACACAAGCAGGGGGAGTGGGAGAGGGAGAAGCAGGCCTCCGCGGGAGCCCGATGCGGGCCTCGATCCCAGGACCCTGGGACCATGACCTGAGCCGAGGCAGACGCTTAACGGCTGAGCCACCCAGGCGCCCCCCGGCTGGCTTTTTTTTTTTTTTTTAAAGTTTTTTTATTTATGTGAGAGAGAGAGAATGAGATACAGAGAGCATGAGAGGGAGGAGGGTCAGAGGGAGAAGCAGACTCCCTGCCGAGCAGGGAGCCCGATGCGGGACTCGATCCCGGGACTCCAGGATCATGACCTGAGCCGAAGGCAGTCGCTTAACCAACTGAGCCACCCAGGCGCCCCCCCCCCCCCCACTGGCTTTTTAAACAAAGGGTGCTTGGCTCCCCTGCTCGCTCAACCTCCGGAAAGTCAGGAAGACCCCGCACCTGGCTCCCCGCCCCCGTTTGGCCCCGCCCCGCCCCGCCCCCACCTCACCTGGCCCCGCCCCGCCCCGCCCCTCCTAGCCCTGCCCCTGCGCTAGTCTCGCGCACTTTTAGAGTGCGCGAGCTCGGGCGACCCGGGGCCGACGGTTGGTCGGGCGGAACCATCTGTTACGCTACGTGGGGGGAGCCAACAGCCTAGGCTTCCTTATTTTTTCAACTTTTCGCTTTTCTGGTCCGGGTTCCTAGTCTTATTGTAGCCCTTAAATCCGCCCCGTTTGCTCAGCCTCCCAGCAGGGAGCGCTGCCTCTCTGGGGAGAAGGTCGTTGTGCCTCCGTGCGGCGTCCTTCCCCTCCTGACGCCGACCGGTGGGAGAGGACGACGGCCGGCGGGGGGAGGAGGCGGCCTTAGCGCCATTTTGTGGGAGCGAAGCGGTAGCTGGGCTGCTCTTGGGTCCCTCGCTGCTTCGGTTTCCCTGTCGGAAGAGAAACCAGACCGGGCTTCCTAGCAGCGGCCTAGCGGGTGAGTCGTGGACGCTTCTCACCGAGGACGCCCTGGGCGTTCCGGCCCCCGCGTTGCGCGGCCCGAGGCGGACGCAGCGGGTTCCGCCTCCGCCCCGGGAAGGGAGCCGTGGGGCCGGGCCTGCCTCGTCCTGCCCGAGCGGGCTCGCGCGGGCGCGTCGTTAGGGCTTGGCGCGGGGTGGCAGCCGGCGCCGAAGCAGGGACGCTTGGCCCGCGGGGCCGTGCAGCCCGAGGCGGAGCTTTGGCCTGGCCTCCGGGCCCGGGCCATTGCCCTGGGCCCTCCGGCACTTGGCACGCCGGGCGACCCTGCCAGCCTAGGCCCCGGGTCCCCGCGTCTGCACCTCGGCCGCCACGCACTGGCTTCTGGGAGGTAGCGGCCCGCGTCGGGAAGGACCTGTGGTCGCTGTCCTTGGTCAACTTTGGAGACCCCCCCCCCCCGGAAGTCCCACAATGAGGAACAGGGAGGAACTTTTTTCCTGCTCTCTTCACGTGGCTCAGTGCTTCTGTTCCTCCTCAGGACACAGCTTCTGCATCGCGTTCTTAGGGAAATGTGCTCTCATTCCCACACGCGTCTCAGCTTAGGTTCTCCTCGGCCCCCAAGATGATTGACTTCTTTCTAGTAGCCTGTATCATGGTTGTAATAAATAAATGGCTTGTTTGCTCTCATCTCTGCGTCCCCCCCGCCCCCCGCGCCCCTTGTAGCCGGCATGCCCCCCGGGACTGACGGGTTGCAGCATCTGATGCATAGTAGGCACTCAGCAAGTGTTTAGGGCAGGAATGAACTAGCAAGGCACTATCCTTGCCGTTATCTCATTTCAGTGATAACCAACACCTATAAGAACCCCAACCCCAAAGTTGTTCTAGAAGTCCTAGAAGATTGACATGGTAGTGTTTATTAATCGGGTGATGTTAAGGAAGCAGTTACTTTGACACGAGTGTTCGTCATTAATATTTCTTTTTCCTTTAAGAGAAATAAGAAAAGATGTCTGAATATATTCGGGTAACGGAAGATGAGAATGACGAGCCTATTGAAATACCATCAGAAGACGACGGGACAGTGCTGCTGTCCACGGTTACAGCCCAGTTTCCCGGGGCGTGTGGACTGCGCTACAGGAATCCAGTGTCCCAGTGTATGAGAGGTGTCCGGCTGGTGGAAGGAATTCTGCATGCCCCCGATGCCGGCTGGGGAAATCTGGTATATGTTGTCAACTATCCCAAAGGTGTGTTGCCCTTTGCTTTTGCAGTACTAAAGCATAGTCGTGTTTGTGTCTCCTGAGTTGGATCGTGGCCTCATTTCACGGCGTCTCCTGTAACACAAGTATTTCTTTAAACGTTGCTAATAGACTAGTTTGGAACGCCACTACTCTAAATTAGTAAAAATTGGAAATACAGAACATTTTTTAAAGGAAAAACTATGTACTTAATTATTTGAACAAGTGTTGCCAACTTAATGCCAGATTTAAGGAACAGCTAAGAATGTTTTGCAGTGATCAGTCTGTGGTAAATAGATTCTTTTTAAAGTGCCCGATATTTTGTTCTGGTTCCTTACAGGCTTATATCATTCATTCAGTTAATCTGATTTTTCCGTCCTTAAATGATTATCAGTTGCAGTAACCCAAATCTTGAATTAGTGCAATTGTAGTTTGGGGTTTTGGTCTTATTCTCACTGCCACTTATCCCTGATGTTCTAAATCTTAAAAAAGGAAACATGAAGTTTGTGGAGGAAACAGGTACATTTTATCAATAAGAATTTACTTTAGTTGATATATCTTTGTTACTTTTATTACAACTCGATGTTGCAACAAAGTATTGTAGTTGGTTAGTATGCAAGATGTTGACTTAAACTTTGAGAACATTTTTAACAGCATCAACTTGGTTTTTCTTTAGTATGCTGTTACCCAAATCTAAAATGTCATTTAGATGATGATATGTCGATGTAGGTTCATCAGTTGTAACAAGTGTACCATCTTGGATGGGGCAGGAATATCATGATAATGGGGGAAGCTATGCACCTGTAGAGGTAAAAGGAGGGTATGGGAAATCTCTGCCTTTCTTTCCATTTTGCTGGGGACCTAAAACTGCTCTAAAAAATAAAGTCTGGGCGCGTCTGGGTGGCTCAGTCAGTTGGGCGTCTGCCTTCAGCTTGGGTTGTGATCTCGGGGTCCTGGGATTGAGCCCCACATCAGGCTCTCTGCCCAGTTGGGCGTCTGCTTCTCCCTCTCACTCTCCCTCTGTGCGCGTGCGCTCTCAAAAAATAAATGAGAAATTTTTTAAATAAAATTTAAAAAATCTATTTTTTAAAATGTCATTTAGTTCCTCCTCCTCCCTTCCAAATACTGTTTTTTAAAAATAACCCAAGACTTTCTTTTTAATGACAAAATCAACATGAGTTCATGGTTGAAAGTTTAGAAAAGAAAGAAAAAGAAAATTGAAATCACCCTTAAATCCACAGCTGGAGATAAAAGTTTGATCACTTTTTGGTATATAACTTTTAAGTTACGGACATTAAAATAATTAAGCAAATCTATTTAATAGGCACAAAGATAGTACAGCACGGTTTTTTAGCCTGTTTTCTTTTTTTCCTTACTGGGTTTTTTTTTTTTTTTTTTTTTTTAAAGATTTTATTTATTTATTTGACAGACACAGCGAGAGAGGAAACACAAGCAGGGGGAGCAGGAGAAGGAGAAGCAGGCTTCCCGCTGAGCAGGGAGCCTGATGCGGGGCTCGATCCCAGGACCCTGGGATCATGACCTGAGCCGAAGGCAGACGCTTAACGACTGAGCCACCCAGGCGCCCCTCCTTACTGTGTTTTTAAAGTCGAAGTGAAGTAGAATTATTTTTGTTTTTGATGTACCTTTTGAGAGGGAAGAACAAACCATCATAATCTTGAGATCTCACAAAACCAGAGGTGGGAATCCCGGCCATTGCACCAGAAAGCCCCTCAGCCACTTCCTCAGTCCCTCCGTCTGTCTTTGAGAGCTGACCTCTCTCTTTGCCAAAAGTTTTCAGTATCTTATGCTTAGAATCTTTGTGCTTATCGTTGTTAGATGTAGGGGCTAATGTGTTTTAAGACCTGTTAAGTGAGGAGTTTTGAAAGGTTTCTGCTCATTTTGTTTAGATAACAAAAGAAAAATGGATGAGACAGATGCTTCATCAGCAGTGAAAGTGAAAAGAGCTGTCCAGAAAACGTCTGATTTAATAGTGTTGGGTCTTCCATGGAAAACGACTGAACAGGATCTAAAAGAATATTTTAGTACCTTTGGAGAAGTTCTTATGGTTCAGGTAAACTTTGATTTCATATTAACGATTTTTTTCTTCCCATAAATGAACATCCAGAATTCCTGTAGTTTGGTAACACTGCCCTTCATGCTCAGCAGACGGTATTTTTAATATTTATTACGTGCATGCATAGGGGATGCTGAAAAGAAATTTGGGTTGGGGTGCCTGGCGGGCTCAGTGGGTAGAGTACACAACTCTTTTTTTTTTTTTTTTTTTAAAGACACATTTATTCAGCGTCATGATCAGACTATTACATTTAGCAATCAACAGCATGGGTGCAAAAAAAAAAAAAAATCTACATTAAAACCCTTTGTTGGAATGCTTTACACTTTCCACAGAACAGAAACTAAAATAACCTGTTATACAATTAGTCACAAATACAGTCCTCGAGTTTTTTGCCCATACACATGAGTATTGGCTAAAACATGTCTTCTTTGTAGCAGCTAGGCCCTGCCACCACTGTGCTTGGCTGAGTTCACAAATCTGTTGTAACCTGTAGCTTCCCTGTCACTTCTCTGGCTCTCCTCACCTGCTAAGCTTTGTTTCCTGGCAGTAATTAAAACCTTCTGCCACTGCCATAGCTACTGCTGCTGCTGGAACCACCGTAGCCACCTTGGTTTCGTGGTTTGGCAAAGTATTGGCCTCCACCACCATAGGGGCCAGAGCTTCTGCCTCCAAAATTTCCTCCTTTCGTGGGTCCAAGATTTGAGGATTGATTGTTGTAATTGCCAAAATCATTATAGCTTCCGCCACCTCCAAAGTTGCTTCCATCATTACCAAATCCGTTATAGCCATCCCCACTGCCACCATATCCACCACCACCTCGACTGCCACCAAAGCCACCTCGACCACTGAAGTTCCCTCCACGACCAAAGTTGTCATTCCCACCAAACCACCTCCACGACCACCACCAAAGTTTCCAGAACCACTTTGACCTCTTTGGCTGGATGAAGCACTAGCCATCTCTTGCTTAGATAGGGCTTTCCTTACTTCACAGTTGTGGCCATTCACAGTATGGTATTTTTGAATGACAATCTTGTCTACAGAGTCACGGTCATCAAATGTTACAAAAGCAAAACCTCTCTTTTTGCCACTGCCCTGGTCAGTCATGATCTTGATCACTTCAATTTTCCCATACTGTTCAAAATAATCTCTTAGATGATGTTCTTCAGTGTCTTCTTTAATGCCACCAACAAAAATCTTTTTCACAGTTAAGTGGGCACCAGGTCTTTGAGAATCTTCTCTTGAGACAGCCCTCTTTGGCTCCACAACTCTCCCATCCACCTTGTGTGGCCTTGCGTTCATGGCTGCATCCACCTCCTCCACAGTGGCATACGTGACAAACCCAAAGCCTCTGGAGCGCTTGGTGTTTGGATCTCTCTATTACCACACAGTCCTTAAGCGTTCCCCATTGCTCAAAATGGCTCCTCAGACTCTCATCGGTTGTTTCAAAGCTCAAACCTCCGATGAAGAGCTTCCGCAGCTGTTCAGGCTCTTTGGGAGACTCTGACTTAGACATGACGGTGGTGGGAGGGGAGACTTTAACGATGCTTACTCGGCGGCGTCCACGGGCAGAAAGCGAGTACACAACTCTTGATCTCAGAGTCGTGAGTTCAAGCCCTATGTTGGGCCTAGAGCCTACTTAAACAAAAACAAAATTTGGGTTGTACTGTTTCTCTTTATGCATATAACCTATGTTTTTGCCTTTGACGTTATAAAATGCTGCATAAAAGCTTAAGGGAAGGTGGTGACATTAGTCTATTTCTTTTTTTATTTTTTTTTAAGATTTTATTTTATTTACGTTATTTCTTAACGACTGAGCCACCCAGGCGCTCCATAGCCTATTTCTTTATAACATATCACTGGGAGATTTAAAAACACTTATTTTTAAAAGGGGGGGGCAGTTGGCTGGCTCATTCGGGGGATCATGTGACTCTTGATCTCAGGGTTGTAAGTTGGAACCCCACGTTGGGTGTAGAGATTACTAAAATAAATAACTAAAAAGAAAAACACTGGGGGCACTTGGGTGGCTCAGTCGTTAAGCGTCTGCCTTCGGCTCAGGTCATGATCCCAGGGTCCTGGGATCGAGCCCCACATCTGGCTCCCTGCTCGGTGGGAAGCCTGCTTCTCCCTCTCCCACTCCCCCTGCTTGTGTTCCCTCTCTCGCTGTCTCTCTCTCTGTCAAATAAATAAATAAAATCTTTAAAAAAAAAAAAAAAACACTGGGCGCCTGGGTGGCTCAGTTGGTTAAGCGACTGCCTTCAGCTCAGGTCATGATCCTGGAGTCCCTGGATCGAGTCCCGCATCGGGCTCCCTGCTCAGCAAGGAGCCTGCTTCTCCCTCTAACCCTACCCCCTCTCGTGTTCTCTCTCTCTCTCTCTCTCATTCTCACTCTCTCAAATAAATTCTTTTTTAAAAAAAGTGATTTTCTGTTTTTCCGACTTAAGATTTGTAAATATTAGATCTAATTTATCTTTGCATTCTAAAACATTTTGTTAGAATTCTGTTTTGTGACATGATTAACTATTAACATGATCTGGATTCCTAATGATGTAATGTATGGGGATTAACATAAGAATAAAATTAAAAAAAAAAAAACATCTGGATTCAACGTTTACTCTCCTGTTGCTTTTTTACCTCAAGAATAACTTGGTTTAGGGGCGCCTGGGTGGCTCAGTCGTTAAGCGTCTGCCTTTGGCTCAGGTCATGATCCCAGGGTCCTGGGATCGAGCCCCGCATCGGGCTCCCTGCTCGGCTGGAGGCCTGCTTCTCCCTCTCCCACTCCCCCTGCTTCTGCTCCCTCTCTCGCTGTATCTCTGTCAAATAAATAAATAAAATCTTAAAAAAAAAAAAAGAATAACTTGGTTTAAGTTTTAATTAAGCAGTTCCATCGAAGTAAAGCCATTCAAATTACTCAGGAACTGATTTGGATGTGTGTGTGTTTCTAGTAAATTTCATTGTTTTTTTTCCCCCCCCAGGTCAAGAAAGATATTAAAACTGGCCATTCAAAGGGGTTTGGCTTTGTTCGTTTTACGGAATATGAAACCCAGGTTAAAGTAATGTCACAGCGACATATGATAGATGGACGGTGGTGTGACTGTAAACTTCCTAATTCTAAGGTACTTTGCTCTTTTTTCCTGTGCTTTGGGAATTTTTGCTGACAAACTCCCTTAGAAGACACCGTAAAATAACACATAAAATGCACTCTTAAAAGGTGGTGGCTGGTGAATTCCTGAAACCTTTTGCCTTGTTAAAGCCTTAGGACCTTCATGCGTGCTGAATATTTTGTTTGTTTGAAATCTTTAGTTTATTACCTCTCTAAACTAAAAGCTGGTTCGTTTTATTCTTTTCTTTTGTTATTTCTACTGAGTGGAGAGTTTCTTATGTAGTTACAGGTTTAAAACACAAGGACAATGAGAATACATTAATCTTGTCACGAAAGCCTGACTGGTTCCAAGCAAGCAAGACTGACTTGGAGAGTTCGCCTCTTTGCCAGGGTGTTTCTATCATTGACTGTCCTTAATCCAAATACAGTCTTTTTTTTTTTTTTTTAAGATTTTATTTATTTATTTGATAGAGACACAGAGAGAGAGGGAACACAAGCAGGGGGAGTGGGAGAGGGAGAAGCAGGCTTCCCGCCGAGCAGGGAGCCCGATGCGGGGCTCAGTCCCAGGACCCGAAGGCAGACGCTTAACGACTGAGCCACCCAGGTGCCCCCAGATACACAGTCTTGAACTTTAAACTTTAAAATGTGGGAGCGCCTGGCAGGCTCAGTCGGTAGAGTGTGTGACTCCTGATCTCGGAGTTGTGAGTTCAAGCCCCATGCTGGGTGTAGCGAGAACTTAAAAATTAGATCTTTAAAAAAGAAAATGTTATTTTTCACTGTTCTTAAAGAGCAGTGCTAATGCAGAAAACTAAGAATGTACCTCCTTTTTAATGACTAACAGAAAAGGCAGGTAACTTTTGTTATATCTGCTATCATAATGCTCTTTTCATGCTTGTAAAATATTTCTCATGTTTTTCTTTTCTTTCCATCCGCCCAGCAAAGCCCAGACGAGCCTCTGAGAAGCAGGAAGGTGTTCGTCGGGCGCTGTACAGAGGACATGACCGCTGATGAGCTGCGTCAGTTCTTCTGCCAGTACGGAGAAGTGGTAGATGTCTTCATTCCCAAACCGTTCCGGGCCTTTGCCTTTGTTACCTTTGCAGATGATCAGGTATTTTTGTCTTGAATAATTTTGTCCCAGCTCTGTTAGGTAATTTGTCTTGAACTTCTCCCACCCAGCTAATTGCCATCCTTAGCCAAGCTTTCTGACCTTGTGAGCTGTGGGATATATGGGTCTAGATAGTCGTGGTAATCCCTTGATTTTTTCAGTATGTGGCACTGACCTGGGAGTGTTCTATGTGTTGAAAATAAGCTGACAAATCCCTGCCGCCTTACTAGAGCTAAAGGCGATTTTATGGGTTTAAATGAAACGAGCGTTCATTGCTTGTTTTTCCTCCAGCTTAGACAGTGGCTTGAAATCTTAAGTGTTATTGCTACTTTGATGCGTGAGTCAGTGGTTTAATCTCCTTTATTTACACCCCTTATTTCTTATAGGTTGCCCAGTCTCTTTGTGGAGAGGACTTGATCATTAAAGGAATCAGCGTACATATATCCAATGCTGAACCTAAGCACAATAGCAATAGACAGTTAGAAAGAAGTGGAAGATTTGGTGGTAATCCAGGTGGCTTTGGGAATCAGGGTGGGTTTGGTAACAGTCGAGGGGGTGGAGCTGGCTTGGGAAACAATCAGGGTAGTAATATGGGTGGAGGGATGAACTTTGGCGCCTTTAGCATCAATCCGGCGATGATGGCTGCAGCCCAGGCAGCGCTGCAGAGCAGCTGGGGCATGATGGGCATGTTAGCCAGTCAGCAGAACCAGTCGGGCCCATCAGGTAACAACCAGAGCCAAGGCAACATGCAGAGGGAGCCAAATCAGGCCTTTGGTTCTGGAAATAACTCCTATAGCGGTTCTAATTCAGGTGCAGCAATTGGTTGGGGATCTGCATCAAACGCAGGGTCTGGCAGCGGTTTTAATGGAGGGTTCGGCTCAAGCATGGATTCTAAATCTTCTGGCTGGGGGATGTAGACAGTGGGGTTGGTAGAGACTGGTGGGAATTCAAATTTTTCTAAACACATGGTAAGTATATTGTAAAATACATATGTACTAAGAATTTTCAAAATTGGTTTGTTCAGTGTGGAGTATATTCAGCAGTATTTTTGACATTTTTCTTTAGAAAAAGAGGAAAAGCTAAAGGAATTTTATAAGTTTTGTTACACAAAGGGTTGAAATATTGAGTGTTTGAAAGTGAACTGCTGTTTGCCTGATGGGTAAAAACCAACACACTACAATTGATATCAAAAGGTTTCTCCTGTAATCTTTTATCCCTGGACTTGTCAAGTGAATTCTTTGCATGTTCAAATGGAAACCATTGATTAGAACTACATTCTTTCCTCCTCGTTTTAATTTGAACCCCACCATATGGATTTCTCCCTTAGGAAAATCTCCTTTTTGGAGATCATGGTGTCACAGTGTTTGGTTCTTTTGTTTTGTTTTGTTTTTTTTAACACTTGTCTCCCTTCACATGCAAAAGTACAATACGAAGCCTTCATTTAATCTCTGCAGTTCATCTCATTTCAAATGTTTATGGAAGAAGCACTTCATTGAAAGTAGTGCTGTAAATGTTCTGCCATAGGAATACTTCTGTCTGCACGCTTTCTCATTCAAGAACTCGTCAGCACGCTGCACAGGCTGCGTCTTTGACGGTGGGTGTCCCATTTTTATCCGCTACTCTTTATTTCATGGAGTCGTATCAACGCTATGAACGCAAGGCTGTGATATGGAACCAGAAGGCTGTTTGAACTTTTGAAACCTTGTGTGGGATTGATGGTGGTGCCGAGGCATGAAAGGCTAGTATGAGCGAGAAAAGGAGAGAGCGCGTGCAGAGACTTGGTGGTGCATAATGGATATTTTTTAACTTGGCGAGATGTGTCTCTCAATCCTGTGGCTTTGGTGAGAGAGTGTGCAGAGAGCAATGATAGCAAATAATGTACGAATGTTTTTTGCATTCAAAGGACATCCACATCTGTGGGAAGACTTTAAGTGAGTTCTGTTGTTAGGTGACCCGCGTTAGCTGAATGTGTTAAGTGACACGATACTTGTACCTCCCCCGCCCCTTTGTCAACGGCTGTGAATGCTGTATGGTGTGTGCCCTCTCCTGTTACTGACCTGTAAGTGTGCTCATGTGAACTGAAGCTGGTGGCTTGAGAACATGGACGGAGCTTGTGGCGTGCTTTGCAGGAGTACGTGGAAGCAGAGTTCACCAGTGAGCTCGGGGTGTCGCAAAGAAGGGTGGAGGTTCCTCTGTCTGTTAGCCGCCCATGAGAATGCTGTCTGATGCAGTTCTGTGTCCTGTGCTTGGATGCTTTTTATAAGAGTTGTCAACGTTGGAAATTCTTAAATAAAACTGATTTAAATAATATGTGTCTTTGTTTTGCAGCCCTGAATGCAAAGAATTCATAGCAGTTAATTCCCCTTTTTTGACCCTTTTGAGATGGAACTTTCATAAAGTTTCTTGGCAATAGTTTATTTTGCTTCAAATAAACTTATTTGAAAAGTTGTCTCAAGTCAAATGGATTCATCACCTGTCATGCATTGACACCTGATACCCAGACTTAATTGCTATTTGTTCTTGCATTGTCCAAAGTGAAAGTGTTTTTGTTTTTTTTTTTTTCTTTTTAAATCTAGTTTTTAATAAGTCTGGGTGACCGCACCTAAAATGGTAAGCAGTACCCTCCAGCTTCTTATTAGTGCCTCTGTGCATTTGGGTGATGTTCTATTTACATGGCCTGTATAAATCTCCATTGGGAATCATGCCTTCTAAAAATATTTGGGCGAGTGGGAAAAACAATGTTAATTATTTTCAAATGCTTTGTAGCAAAGCATAGTCAAAAAGAAGGGAATATCAGCACCTCTTTCTGGTTCGGGATTTGAAAAGTGGAATTAATTGCGGTAGGGATAAAGTAGAAGAAACCACAAATTATCTTGTGCCTGAATCCATTACAAAGCCTGATAGCTTTAAGAACTAGCAGGGTGGGTTGTCTGTCTGGAAGTGTTAAGTGAAATGGGCTTTGTCCTCCACAAGTGGGGGAATAGAGTAATGTTGAATAAAATCGTTTACAAACTCAGATTAGACTCTCACGACGCATTGTGAAGTATGTAAAAGCAATAATCTGTTGATTCTCTGTTGTACTTTTGATGTAACTACTGTGAGGGTTGAGCTTGTTTTCTGATGGAAGAATGAACAGTTTTTGTGTTGGTAGTTTTACCTGATGCCCTTATCTGATTAGATTATGATAAATAGGTTGGTTTGTCATTTTGCAAGTTACGTGTTTTAACTTGTAGAAATGAAGTCGTCCTTTAGACTTGTGATCGCCACGTTGTTTCGTTATTCAGTTTCCTCTGTAAAAGGATCTTGCGTTGTTTTAATTTTTTTTCTGCATCTAAGTTGCATGATTTCCAAACCCTGTACCATCTGAATTTTGCATTTTAGCACTTGCACTATTACTCAGCAGCAGTAACATGGTAACACTTAAAATGGTATTCGGGGACCTCCAAAGACTAAACTGACAAGCCTCCAAGGAGCCCGGGGTAAGTTCACTTGTCAATGGCATGGTTTTAATCCCTTATTTACACTTGTTGTAAACCCGTCTTAGAAGGCTTTCAGTGTGGAGCAGCCTTCTGTTAACATGTTCGCGGCACCAGTAGCTGCGGGTATTTAATTCCACCCTAAAAAAAAGAAAAAAAAGAAAAAAGAAAATGAAGTCTAGAAGTAAACCATTTCGCAGAGATTTGTTTTTAAAAGTCTATTTGGTCATCTCAATGCATTCATTCTCAAAACTTTTTTGAACCAGTTGAATAAAAAATTTGTTGCCACCACAGTTTAGTGTCTGGAGTCTTACTGGAAAAATAGTTTCTTTTTTGTATGTGACAAAGGTGATGGAAAGATACCTTTAAAAAGGGAGTCTCAAGAAGTTCCCCTTTAACGTGCACAAGAGGAATCGGGCCAAAACTCACAATGAATTTTTACATGAGTGATGATGATTTGGCTAGAATGAAACCCTTTGTTAAATGTGAACCTATTAGAACTTCTTAAGGAGGAACAGCCAACGAAAATGACATGAGATTTTTAAGGTTAAGTCGGCTTAAATTGTGTCCTTAGGAGAAGGAAGATGTATGTGATAATTAGAATAATTTGTTGTTGAGTACTAGGTGAGTAGCTCTTACTTGTGTATGAGTTCTACACTCAGCTATTGTATGATTTGTGATCCGTTGTTCGTTAAGTGTGCCCAAGTATTTCCATGTTTGTTGTAAGAAGGAAGAAAACACTATAGATTTATCTATAATAACACCACTTAATTCTAATATATTTCTTCTTAAGGAAATGGCACATTCGATTCAGCGCTTTTCTGTATGTGGACATTATTTAGTCTATTTTCAAGTGCCAGGAACATCCTCACAGCTAAAATAAATTCTTAACATTGGAATTACTAGGTCAAAGACTATGCATGCTCTCAAGGCTTTCCAAATACATTGCCAGATTGTCCTTTAGAAAATGTGTGTTGTCTTTGACAATGTGAAATAGTGCTATTCCATGTTCTTTTTGTCTGCCAATTTGATAAGTGAAAAATTAGGTCTCACCAATCTGTGGTATTGGTTTTTAAACATGGGAGTCAGCCAGCACCTAAGCCAAAGTTATCGATGTGTCCAGTTTATTTGCTAAAAAATCATGATTCAGTGTTATCCCTGAGCCAGTATTGCTATAATATATAAAGCTGTGTTAGAGATCAGTAAGAACAAGCCCCCCCTTGGTGGAATAGTCGTCAGAGAACATGAACAGGCAATTCGTAGGAATATAGATAACCATTACAAAATGTACTGGACTTTGTAAGTAATTAAACGCAGATTTAACCAGCGAGTTTCTGTTGGATTGGCAAAGGTGATCCCACCTAATTGTCTGTGTCCCCTTGAATCAAAGAGTAAGAGGCGAAAAACCTGGCGAGTGAGAAGCGCCCGGAATGGGTCTGACCCATGGTGTGGCGGTGGGTTGGGGGTTAGAGCGACAACTGATGTGTTCGTGTCTCTCAGGCCACATGGCTGCTAAGACCTTTTACAGGAATTTTTAAAACTAAGGAATCATTGAAGACCTACAAATTAAAAATTGTTAATTATGTTCTTGATCCAGGGAATATAGTTAATAACTTTGGTGTAGACTCCATACTGATTTGCTTCCCCACAATTAAAGGAACCCCAGGACACTATTCCTCCCACAAACCATCTCTGTGTCTCATTATCTTGAAACACTAACGCCCCCCCACTGTCCCCTCTACAGCTGTCCTTGCCCCCACCTTCTAAGCCAGCACAAAACATGTTCTCCGTTACCCTCCCCCCTGGATAGGAGTGCTTCTCATACGCAGCAGTACATTTCTGATGGTCGACCATTGGTATGTCAACAAACATTAGATTTCTGGCAAGAAAACCCCTCTGGGTTAATCCCCATCCAGATGCGGTCCCAATGTCATTTGTCCTCATGAAGGATTCAGCTTCCTTTCCTGGCAAACAGATAGGCAGGATGTTACTATTGATTACAACTCTGTTCTTCAATTTAATCAGTGCTATGTCGTTCTCAAAACCAGCATCATGAGTATAACCTTCATGTATAAAAATGGCCTCGGCCCAGGCTTGTGTGTAATGAGCCGACAGTCTCTTCACGGTACCCATTCTGATGTCTAAGGAGGAGGCAGCTTCTTTCTGCGCGTATACAGCGTGAGCAGCTGTTAGGATCCAGCCGTCCTGCAGGAGTGCGCCCGCTGCTGTAGCTTGACCTAGTAACAGGACTTGCCAGGGGAAATGACCAAGCTTCGCCTTCTGCCCTCCGTATATACGACCTCCTATGGTACGAGTTGATATTCCACAAACTGGGGAAAGAAGCAGAGCCTTTATAGAAACCCCGCGGTGGTTTTTCCCACAATTATTACCACTTTGGAATTGTGTCTGATGTCATCCAAAAGTTACCTCGGGTTGATGGGGCGCCCACCTAAACAGGTGAGGCTGCTTTTTAAAACACAGTTCAAAGACCCGATAAAACCTCTTGGTAAAAATGAGGTGAGTGGAAATTAACATTTAGAAACTAATTTGTTTTGCTAAAATAATTTGGTCTACACGATCGGGAAAATTAATAGGGCAAACAGGAATTGTATGAGCTGATGTACTGGGTGATGTGATTAGAAAGTGAAAGGAAATGACCTTTTCATTGCTTATTTTCCTACTTGTAAAATGGGGTATTTTCCATGTAGTTCTGGGAAAGCAGGAACTAAGGTCACTACCCCAGGATTTGCAAAATTCGTTTCACCTTTGAACATACAAATGTTTTAAAAATCAGGATGTTGCAGTTGTAGCCAGGAACCTTCAGGTTCAGGAATTTTTTGGTCTAGTTGAGGCTTCCAAACTAAATTTACTGTGTATGGCTAACAATGTGCTCATTAATGTAGCAGCTATGCTTCCTGTTGTGTCAGAATACTGGCATTAAAACTTAAAATGTTGTGTCAGCTAAGATACCATTTTTTTTAAGCCAAATAACAAAGGAGTAATGAATATATTACCACCTTTCTTATTTTTTTAATCACTGTACTCAACTTTATCTTTAGAGCCAATTCTGGTAAAAAAATTTTTTTTGAGTACTATTAAAAGGCAAATTGCATTAATGTTTAAAAACTAGATGTCACTGAAAACAATTGCTTAGGGAAATAATGAAGTTATTAGCTTTGGGGTTTTAATAGTTACACAGAGAAAAGTAACTCCGCAGCAGAACTCGTGTTTATAAATGTATAAATGGTTCAAGATAATTTTTAAAATAATTTTTTATGCTTGCCTGGTTATAAGGTCAGATATAATCAAGTGACTGATAAAGTCAGCACCTAGCAACCTCTCCGACCGGAAAGGGGGTGATAAGAACGTAGTATTTGGAAATAACAACTTGGTGTAAGAACCAAGTGCTGAAGTTCCATTTCTGCCCACCACAGCTAAAGCTCCGCTGATGTCTCCCACCCAGTTCTACTTCCATCAATAAGAATCTCCTGTATAAATGTATCCATTACCAGGCTCACAGACTGGGAGTGATGTTTCTCCTTTGGAGCTCGTCCAGAATCCATCAGCCTCACACACATATTTACCTGCAAGTCATTGGAAAAGCAAAAATGTTTAACTGCATGTATAAGGTGGTTGTCATTTGCTTGAATACCCCCTTGAAAAATGTTGATTCTTGAGCATCAGTGGGAAGTAGAGGTGTCTGAATAACCATTTTACATGATTTCATGAATAGGAGGTCTCTGCATTAACCATGTTTGCTTGCAAAGTGGAAACCTTTTAGATGTGTAACTTGAATATGTATCAAGATCTCAAGTGCTTAATGATAAGGTTTTGACTTGTTAAATTAAACCATTTGGAATATATTGTGTGTTTGTAGTAGTCATTTACTAGAGAAGATCTGTTTTCAGATTCCTGCAAATTGACATTAAAAGTCACTTAAGCTGTAATATTTCACTTAGCGGGTGGAAGAAGTGCCTTTTAATCTTTTGTGTAGCCTTAGCCAAAAATGTCGGCTCAAGTTTAGTTTCAGATCATGAGGGCTTTGGTTCCAAATACCACGCACCGCCAACTTTGAAGTTTGCTTACCGTCATCAGGTGTCATTGTGTAGAACTCATCACAGCGGTACTGAATCACCGCTTTGTACGTGGTCACTTCAGGGCCTGTGATGGACTCCGCTTGGCCGCTGGGTAGGTCATCAGGAGGGCCACAGTCAACAACTAGTGAACACGGGGGGAGGACAGTAAAAAGACAAGACTGACAGGTGGTTGTGCGCGGGGTGCTGGAGCTCGAAGCCATATTCATCCCACCCCGTGCGGTGGACATCCTCCATCTCTCTCGAGAGGGAATTGCCTTAGTGTGATTTTTTTTTAAGATTTTTATTTATTTATTTGACAGCGAGAGCAGGAACACAAGCAGGGGGAGTGGGAGAGGGAGAAGCAGGCTTCCTGCCGAGCAGGGAGCCCGATGTGGGGCTCCATCCCGGGACCCTGGGATCATGACCTGAGCTGAAGGCAGACGCTTAACCATCTGAGCCACCCAGGCGCCCGCCTTAGTGTGATTTTAAAGACAACCACTCCTTCCTGTTCTGAACTAAATGGCTCGAGTGAGGTGAGGCCCCTGGGGTAGGAGCCCTGTGATTCCTTTCATAAAGGAAGGGAGTTTGAAACCACTTGGGCTCCTTAGCACTTTTTTTTTTTTTTTTTTTTTTTTTAAGATTTTACTTATTTGAGGGGCGCCTGGGTGGCTCAGATGGTTAAGTGTCTGCCTTCGGCTCAGGTCATGATCCCAGGGTCCTGGGATCGAGCCCCGCGTCGGGCTCCTGGCTCGGTGGGGAGCCTGCTTCTCCCTCTCCGTCTGCCTCTCACCCTGCTCATGCTCTCTTGTCTGTATCTCTGTGTCTCAAATGAATAAATAAAATCTTTAAAAAAAAAAAAAAGATTTTACTTATTTGAGAGAGAGCACAAGCAGGGGGAAGAGGGAAGAAGCCGCAAGCAGCCGCTCGGAGGGAAGAACCGGGCCAGGCTGCACGTGCCTGCCCGGGCTGGATCCCCAGAAAATGGTCCTCGGTTTGCAGTTCGGTTGGCCTTAAAGGTCAAAGAACAACACAAAGAAGGACTTGGCTGCTTCTTAGGTTCCTTTTCAAAAATGTGTAGGGGACCCGGAAGTCATAATACCTTGACTTTGCATTAAAATGCACACCTGTGGGGACATAATTAAGGTGAAATAACTGCCCAGTTTAGGAGCCCAAGTGCAGTCTAGAAGTCTGGTTCCCACAGAAGAGCTAAAATTCGATGGATTTCTCTGGATATTTTAAAAGGTTACATTTAAGCCGTTTTCCGCAACTTCACAGCTGTGTGCCTGGTTCTGTGCCAAGTGCTGTCCACTTCTCCGTGGAGATGCCCACACCCAACTCGCTTAATTAAAGTGACCCGGCTGGGGTTCAAATCCAGACCTCTCACTCCTCCCAGCTCTGCTGCTTTTGAGACAGAGAGAATGAGAGAGCATGAGAGGGAGGAGGGTCAGAGGGAGAAGCAGACTCCCCGCCGAGCAGGGAGCCCGATGCAGGACTCGATCCCGGGACTCCAGGATCATGACCTGAGCCGAAGGCAGTCGCTTAACCAACTGAGCCACCCAGGCGCCCCCCAGCTCTGCTGCTTTTGAACTAAGGATTGACAGTCTCATTGGTGGGAATGTAAATTTATGAAATGAAAATATTTAAATTCCCTAGGAATTCTGTGGAGAAACGTTTGCACGCAGTATGCACAAATATATTTACAGGGGCGTTCACTACGGCAGTGTATGTAATAGTTAAAATCTGGGAGCACTGCGGTGGGGGCTCCATGCTGTCGTTAACAAGGATGAGTGAGCGGCTCTGCTACTACTTGGATTGATGTGGAAAGAGATCCCGACGACGTGGAGGGAAAGAGCGCAGTGCGATCAGACTTAGTACCCCATTTTGGTTAAAAAGTATGTAATAGCGGGGGCGCCTGGGCGGCTCAGTGGGTGAAGCGTCTGCCTTCAGCTCTGGTCATGATCCCCGGGTCCTGGGATCGAGTCCTATGTTGGGCTCCCTGCTCAGCCAGAGGCCTACTTCTCCCTCTGCCCCTCCCCCTGCTTGTGCTCTTGGTGTCTGTTAAATGAATACATTTTTTTAAAAAATCCTAAAAAAAGGTAATTTTAAAAAAGTATATAATAGTGAAATCCCTTCATGTATACAGCATAGGAATGAAGGAATGGGCCCTAAACCCTCAGCAGTAGTTTGGGGATTTGGGCAAGAGGGGTTCTCACTATGTTTTTGTAAATTTATTTTTTCTAATTAACATGTATTTTATAATTGAAAAAATATTTAAAATAAGATGTGATGCTTACAAAATGGTAATGTACCCCCTCACCCCAGTTTGGTGTGTGTGTACACACGTGTGAGAGACGTGTGCGATTGGAGGGATGTCGTAACAGTGGGATTGTGCGAATTAAAAGGTCTCATTTTCTCTTTCCCATCCTCAATGAATATTTTACACCTGGAAAAAGATTTTTAAATATCATGCTTTTCCAAAGGAAATACTTTTCCTGGTAGCTTGGTTCCGTTTGAACCTGTAAGTGCACAGAGAGGCTGGGGAAGAGAAGCGACTTTGAAATTCAGTTCCTGATAAGGAGACCGTTTCAGAAAACACCAGAAGCAGTGATCAAAGCAGGCAAAGCAGCAGAAGCCGCCCCAGGACCCATGGTCACGTGGACTTACTGCTGCACGTGGGCATCGGCTGGTCCCAAGATCCATCTTTCTGACAGACGGCAGCAAATGATTTCAGGGGCAAATCACCCTAAAGAAGAATTCAGCAAATATTACTTACCTTGTTTATATCATGACGCCGCGCCCCAAGGCTGAGCTCCTACACCCGTTCCTCTGGGGGGGGGGTTCGGGAGGTGCCCGGCGTGGGGTGCCACACCCACATGACTGGACACACCCCAGTAGCTCTGCGGGGTTTGTTCCCTACGGGATGATCTCCTCTTTCAAGATGTATTTGGCACTAAATGTGGGCCTCTGCAGCAGTTTATGAATATTTCTTGCTTTCCCCTTAAA
The DNA here is from genome assembly GCF_011800145.1 of Mirounga leonina. Classification (NCBI taxonomy): domain Eukaryota; kingdom Metazoa; phylum Chordata; class Mammalia; order Carnivora; family Phocidae; genus Mirounga; species Mirounga leonina. The sequence continues at coordinate 86,092,380 of NW_023270447.1, read as the reverse complement.
TCCAAGGACACATCAGATCTCACAAGTTCCTGCTGATTTCCCACCAGTTCTTTATATAAAGTGCCAAAGGGGGGTGGTCGGAATCTGGGGAAGGCCAACCTGCTCCAACACAGAGCGGGTGTGCCTGGATTTTTCTAGCCTGTGGCCATTAGCTGCAGGACAGTTATTAAAAATACTTCGATAAGCTTCACATGTGTATTCTCAGTTTTTACTGCTAGTATTGTTTACGGAGAAACATTTTTCTAAAGTTTATGAAAGATCACTTTGGCAGAAGAAGCCTTTATGCTTAAAAGGAGAGAAGGATGATTTTTTAATTTTTTCTTTTTTTTTTTTTTTTCAGATCAGAAACTGAAGAGGTTTGCAGTCCAAGGAGCTGTGGGAAAGAGCCTTCCCCGGGGCACTTTGCAAGGTGGGAAAAGTGCCTTCTTTGGGGGGGGGGGGGAGGATTTGTCCCTCCACAGGACTGGATTGAATAGCTATCACTTCAGTGTTATTACTTTTTACCACTGGGATTCAGTGACAATTTTGAGGAAGGTTAATCCCTTACCTGTGCCCCTAAAGCAACACAGTAAGCATTTTTAAAAATTACCCTCCCTTTCCCTTCACAGAGGTCACTATTTATAACTTTGCAGAATATACTGTTTCCCAGGGCCGTTTAATTTTTTGTGGGCCCAGGAGTGGTGGCCAGTTAAGGTCATCACGTGGCCAGGGGGCGGGGCCTCACTTAATGCAAGGCGGTCTCGCAGAGCAGGTGGAAGGAGGATGGCAAACTCATCCTTCCCTTGTTTCAGCCGCTTTACAAGAGCTGCTGTGATGTGTGACGGAGGAGTCCACTTTAATCACCAGCTTTCAATCAAAGCCCTTTTTAAAGCTCTTTGTATAAAGGCACAATTCCTAAGAATAAAAAATTCTCCATAGCCATCTCTCTTCTCAGCCGCGTTTTCTTTGATTTGTATTGTTCAGTCACGGGCAAAAGAAACCAGCATGCTGACCACAGCTCTTTTCCCACTTTCGCACATGTATGCGTTATCAGACCGATCGCGATCCTGCTGCACTTACGGTTTTGTATTAACTTACTTGGAGAAGCTCATAACCGGTCTCGCAAAAGACGGCGAGGCGATCCTTCAGGATGTACTCGGCTTGCACCGGCGCGATGTGGCCATTAGGTGGCGCCACCGGACCAGGGCAGGGCTGAGCTGTTGGGGGTGGGGCGGAGAGGGAGGCCGGGCTGAGTGAGGGCTTTTGATGCGGTCTCCAGCGCGCCGCTCTGAATTTAGCCATTTAAAGGTCTTGATTTATACATGGGTCCCGCATCACAAAAAGAGCTCGCCGCAAGTGGGGTAGCGTCCGTCAGATTTAAAACCCCAAAGGCAAGAATACACTGGGTCGCTTATTGCCCAAATGAGGAATTGCAGCCGGGCCTGGCCTCAGCCAAGGCTGCCAGGCAGGCGGGCACGCGGGGAGCCGGGGCGGCCTCCACACCCGCAGGGCAGCGTCCGCTCCGCGCCGGAACCTGAGCCACGCGGCCCAAAACCAAGCCACAGTGTCGGTTGGGGGAAAAGAGCTAGTCCGCATTCCCAGCAGTTACTTTCAACTCCGTGTGCGTGTTTCCTCAGCTGTGAGATGCGGAGGGGAGAACAGTCACTCACCCTCCAGGGTTGTCGTGAAGGCCGGATGTAAAGCACCTGGGCTGGGCAAGAGTGGGTGCATGTGACCCCCCACAACAGCCCTGTGGCATGGCCTTCGCTGCTCGGGGAAACCTGGGGTCCAGGTCCTCTCCAGCACCCAGGAAGCCTCCTGCTTCCCCTGAGAGCACGTACGTGCCCACAGTGTGCAGGCCTCCAGGGAGAGGTCCTTCACTCTGGTCCCCAAACCCTGGCCTGTTGTCACCCCAAGGCTTCAGCCCACCCCCATCGCTCCCCCTCGGCCTGTGCCAGTCTTCTGCTGAGTCACCTTCTCCCTCCAGCTGTGTGTCCCAGGGCAGCTCTCAGTCCCCTGCAGGCCTGAAGTCCCCACCTCCAGGGACAGCATAGGCCGGCGCCAGGCTGGCACCTTCCCTCCCTCACACAAGCCTCAAGGCTCTGTCCTGGCCCTTCCCCCACCAGCCTGGCAGACCTGACTCCCCCTTTGAGTCACTCTGAAACCAGCACCTCGGTTGTAGAAGTTTTATTACTTTGACCTACAGGAAAATGAAAGACTCAGAAATGAACAGGAGACAAACGAATTGTTCTCATAGTGCTGGGCTCCCTCCTACCAACCAGTCTCGCCCCTTCCCACATTTCCAACAGAGGTGGCCCAAGGGTTAATCTTTTCTAATCCAATTTTCTAATTTAAAAACTACCCCAATCCCTTTAATCCAATTATCACTTCCTCTATGCCACACCCTGCACCCAATGCTTTCCCTGCATTAGCCCACGAGTTGACACCTTTTGAAGGAGACATTGTCCTCAATTGGAATAATTGGGACATTAAGGCTCAGAAAAGTTTTGTGAGAGGTTCAATGTCACATAGTCAGGAAACAGGTTTGTGCCTGGACACAAACCTAGGCAGTCCGACACCCAAACCTGAGCTCTAAGCTTCCTGGATGGGTGGTTGGTTAGAGAGAAGGATGGATGGATGGATGGAAGGAAGGAAGGAAGGAAGGAAGGAAGGAAGGAAGGAAGGAAGGAAGGAAGAAGGATGGATGGATTTTGGAAGGAAGGAAGGAAGGATGGATGGATGGATGGATGGATGGATGGATGGAAAGATGGATGGATAGATGGATGGATGGAAGGAAGGAAGGATGGATGGATGGATGGAAGGATGGAAGGACTGAAGAATGGAAGGACAGATGGATGGATGAAAGGATGGATGGGGGGGCGCCTGGGTGGCTCAGTCGTTAAGCGTGTGCCTTCGGCTCAGGTCATGATCCCAGGGTCCTGGGATCGAGCCCCACATCAGGCTCCCTGCTCCATGGGAAGCCTGCTTCTCCCTCTCCCACTCCCCCTGCTTGTGTTCCCTCTCTCGCTGTCTCTCTCCCTCTGTCAAATAAATAAATAAAATCTTAAAAAAAAAAAAAAAGGATGGATGGGTGGAAGGAAGGAAGGATGGATGGATGAAAGGATGGATGGGTTGATGGAAGTATGGAAGTATGGATGGATGGATGGATGGAAGGAAGAAGGATGGATGGATGGATAGGTGGAAGGAAGGAAGGAAGGAAGGATGGATGGATTTTGGAAGGAAGAATGGATGGAAGGATGGAGGGAGGGAAGGATGGATGAAAGGAAGGATGGATGGAAGGATGGATGGAAGGAAGGAAGGAACAATGGATGGATGGATGGAAGGATGAATGGATGGAAGGAAGGAAGGATGGATGGAAGGAAGGAAGGATGGTTGAAAGGAAGGAAGGATGGATGGAAGGAAGGATGGATGGATGGATGGATGGAAGGATGGATGGAAGGAAAGAGGGATGGATGGATGAATGGATGGATGGAAGGAAGGATGGATGGATGGAAGAAAGAAGGATGGATGGATGGATTGATGGATGGATGGAAGGAAGGAGGGAGCCAAGGAAGGAGAGAAGTTGGGAGAGATGCAAGATCACCAGGAGAAGGTGATCTTGCCTAGAACAATCTTTTCTTTTGCTTATTATCTTTCTTGCCCTACCTTCCTTCCTATGAAAACCCTCCATTTTGTACAACTCCCTTCAGAGCTCCCCTCCACCTGGTAGATGGGATGCTGCCCAATTCACAAATCATTTAATAAAGCCAGTTAAGCCTTTAAATTTACTCAGTGGAATTTGGTTTTTTGTTTTTGATGGATGGATATGAAGGGTGGCAGAATATGGCACTCCAGAATATGCCTCTTTGGCATAAGGATTATTTTGAGCTGATTATTTTCAGAAATAGCAGACACAGGAGAAGGTCTGAAAACAGAGCAAAAGTTATCCTTTTGTAAGGGAACTTTATATTCACACAAGAAATGTCCATTAAGAGCGTCTCCCTCTCCGTCCCAGGAGAAGGATGACTAAATCACTAGAAACTCGTCCCTGGAGAAGGCAGGGTCTTACATCTGTATAACAAACCTTACTTTCATTTACCGTACTTTTCCCAGTCATGGGCACCTCCCCATAACTGGCTTCCCCCACGCCCTCCTCTCTTTTGTCTTTAGCTGAAGATGGTACTGACGCCTTGAGTTCTAAGTCCCCATTCTCCCGTGGGTAATCTCCCACGTATGCACGAGACATACACCTTAACAAACGTATTTGTTTTCCTCTTGTTAATCTGTTTCTTGGTCCCAGCCAAGAATTTAGGAGGGCAGAGGGAAAATTGTTTTTTCCTCTCCTACAGATGGAAGGAGGGCCGGTTGAGTGGATGGGTGGTTACAAGAAGGGAGGGAGAGAAGGAGGAGTGAAGAGAGGGAGAGGTGGGTGGGTGGGTGGGTGCGTGGGTGGCATTTCCCCTTAGGGACCACTGTCTCACAGACCACCCTCACTCAAACCTGGTTTGTCTTCTGATGGAGTTCAGGACGCACTACCCCAAAATACAGCTCCTGGGCATGTTGAGTATTTGAAGCTGAAGGAGTTTGAGAAAACGGAGGCAGGGAGATCCCTCGGACCTCTGCCCCCTCCCTCACCCTTCTTCCCCATCACAGTCAGAAGACCCTCACGTACCGTCACGTGACAGTTGCCCTCCCTATACCGGGAGGGAAGGAGCATCCTTATCTCCAAAGACAAAGGGAACCGAGAAGAATCCAAATAAAGAGGCCTTGCTAAGTTTCCCCCATTTACAACACTTGCCTTAACCTGTCATTTTTCCCCATGACTGTCTCCTCTTCTGCAAACCCCCCACATAGAAATACGCAAGCCTAAGTGTTCCTCTGGGTCTTTTCTGCCTTGCGAAGTCTCCCATGCCACGTAGACCTTACATTACGTAAGTGTGGATGTTTTTCTCCTGTTGATCTTTGTCAGTTTACTTTTCGGACCCAGCCAGGAACCCTAGAGGGCCGAGGAAAACTTTCGACTCCCCTGCACTCCCCAGGCCTAGTCAGGAAGAGTTCCAGCCTATGTAGCTCCTCAACACTCCAGGAAGAGCTTGCTGCCGGGATCCAAGACCCCCTTGCCCTCACCTGTGCTGGCGTAGTGGATCTTCCAGCCTGTGTGGTCCCCCGACTGATCAGTGACAAAGGTGATGGTCATGGCATTGCTTTTAGTTTCAATCCTAGGGGGCAACGTTGTCCCACAAAATGGGCCATATTCCTCTTTGTCTGTTTGAATCTGAAAGCAGAAGGGGCTCTGTCACCTCCGGACCCGCCAGAGCCAGAGGAGGTCTAGACCCAGGGAGCCGGACCTTGAGGGTGTCGTAGGGACACTGGGTGTCCGGGTGTGTCTCCACGTCGAAGGACCCCACAAAGTCCAGGATAATGCTGAACCCCTCCTCCAGCTGGATGCCATAGGTGCAACTTGAGAGTTTGGGGTACGGCTGCGGGTATTCAGGGCTGCTGAGCACCCCCGACCGGTTGGTGAAGATCTGACCTGAACACAGGGCTGAGAGAGGATGGGGCGCTGTGAGAGGGTGCCAGCAGCCTGATTCCGCCCCCCCTGGCTGCCCTCACTGCCCTCTGGCCCAGTCAGATAGAACACCCCACCTCATGGGTGAAGGAACAATCTAGAGTTTCTTGGGCTTCCTGGATTTGGTTGAAACAGGTGGCACTCAGATGTACATCCTCCAGGACCCCACCCACACCCCCAGGGGCTCCTGGGCCTGGGGAGTTCTGGGCCTGAGTCACAACTCTGGGGTTGACAAAGTGAGCGAGGTTAGATTCTGCTGAGGGGGAAGGAGACGAGGGGGTCCTTCATCCACCCCTGACCCCAGCAACTCCCAAATTCATCCACCACGGGGCTCCCACCTGCACCCAGCTGGGACCAGTCCAGCCTTCCCTGGGTCCCCACGGGGAACAGAGGGGCCTCCCCTTGTCCACGTTCCCTCCCACCCTGGGTCTGGGCACTGCCCTGGGGGTTAGTTGAGGGAAGTTCAAGTTCACACTGATCAAAAGCATGTCTGGTGCCCTCTTTCTCCACTGGGCCAGATGGTCGTGCGCTTGCAGAGTGAGCTTTTTCTGCACCAGCCATGGGAGGCATCTGCCCAACCCCACCCCAGGCTGCAGAGGGTGTCTGAGCTGGGAGGCTTCCAGAAGCGAGGAGTCCCAGCACAGCCCACCTTCCTCCGTGGGCCTGCTCCCCACAGGGCAGAGGGAACAGCCCCTGGATGTGGGGGACCAGCCTGCCCATCGATGGCTATCTCCCTGGGCTTTTCTGCTCTGGGTCAGGCTCCCCCAGCCCACCCCCCCCTGGGGCAGGAGTCATCCCCTGAACAGGAGCTGGTCCAAGGATGCTCCCAGCTCAGCCACTGGGGACCCAGTGGGAGAGTAGAGAGAGCTCGGTCTCCCTGTGTGAACTCAAGCAAGCCCTCGTCCCTCTCTGGGCCTCAGTGCCCCATCTACAGAATGGATTGGGGGATGCTGGACAAGGCTTTCTGGCAAAGGATCCGGTGGCCCCATGGAGGGGGTTCCCACCAACTAGGGTTCATCCAGGCTGTGATGAGGGGAGGGAGAGAGTGGAGGGGGCCAGGGTGCACACCACTGCCCTCTCCCCACCATGCCACCCAAGAGACACGAAGCAGTAGGTGGAGCCGGAAGCAGGTTTATTTTTAGGTCCATGGAGGGATGCATGGGGTGGCTGGGGGGCTGTAGGTAGCAGCAATCTCGGCCCAACCCAGACCGGAGCCAGAGGTGAGGCTAGGGGCTCTGCTCTGGAAGAGAGAACAGAGAGACAGGGAGAGACACTGGGGGAGAGGCCCCAGGCCGGGGGAGGCAGGGGCAGCACTGAGGCTTGGGGGCTGCCCCCTCCCCAGGGCACCCCCGGGTTTCCCATCTGGGCACCTGGCACCTGGCAGGAGCTTGGAGGGTGCGGGCAGTAGAGGCCAAAGGGGTCGGCCTGCTGGGGAGCCAGCCGCCTTGAGTGCGCCCTGCCCCGACTGGGAAGTTTTGTGCAGGGAAGCCTGTGTGAGCTGAGCCTCTGTTCCCCAGTCCTCCAACCTGGGAGCCCAAGGAGGGCGAGGTGGCTGTAACAGGGGCCCAGAGCCCAGACACGGTAGGTGCATAGTGGGGGCCCAACACATATGATCCAAGGGATGGGCTGAAGACCCATGAGAGGGAGCCGAGGATGGAACGGAGGAGGGGGAGGGATTCCGGATTGTCAGCGATGGACAGATGGCAGGAGCGGACCGAAGATCAAAGATGGCAGGAGAGGACAGCCTGCCAGGAGGGGACAGCCTGCCAGGAGGAGTGCCCAGTAGGCCAAGGTCAGTGGTCCCTCCAGACCCCTGGGCAGAGCACTTATGGCTTTTAGGAGCTGGCTGTATTCTGGGCCAAGGTGGGGGCTGGCCTGGGCAGTGTCCGCCCCATACCTTCCCCAGCCCCCGCTCACCTGAGCGGGTGCAGCTCACCTGAGCAGGTGCGCTTGTTCCTGTGGAGGACGTAGCCCCTGCGGCAGGAGCAATAGAAGCCACCCAGGTGGTTGTGGCAGTGGTGGTCGCAGGGAGATGCCTGTCCCGGCGGCACCTGGCACTCATCGATGTCTGGGGGAGGGGCAGGCCAGGCAGGGGGTCAGCGGGGAGGAGCCAAGGCGGTACTGGGGCCCGGGAGCAGGCTCGGCCTCACGGCTGACCCAACAGGTGTCTCCTCCTGTCTGGAAGTGGCTGATGCCCGGCCAAGCATCGAACAGGCCGAGGCTCATTATAACCTCAGAACACTTGGAGGTAGATGTCAGTACCCCTCTTTTTTCAAACGAGTGACGGGTTAAGTGTCCCTGCTCAAAGTCACGCAGCTAATGGGCGGCCAGCGGGCGGAAGCAGCCGTCGAGCCCAAGGAGCGGGGCTGTGACCCAGGTTCCAGCAAACCCTGCTGCAGCCTCCTGAGGAGCACAGAGAGGTGGAGCCACTTGCCCGAGGTCACACAGCTGGTCCCTGCAGGAGCCCCTATCTGAAACCAAGTGTTCGGCTGGAAGCCCACGCACAGGGAGCACAGGCTGGGTGTCCTCAACGGGGCTCAGGCCGGTGGGGCTGTACTTCCCATCCAGAGGGGGGCTCACTGGGCCCTGGCCTCACGGGGGGCGGGGGCTGCTGGGAGCACGTCCCTGGCTCAGCACCCCGCACACCATCGGGCTCAGCCGGAGGGCAGGGGTCACAGCTGTTACTGATATTTGCCCTGGGGCTGGTGTTGGATGCAGGGCTGGACTCCTCGCCCGCTGGTTTGCGCCCGCTGGTTTGGCAGGAACCCAGCCTCGGGGAGGTGAGGGGACCGAAGGGAGAGCTGGCCTGGCCTAAGACAGAGTCACCCCTGGGCAGATGGGCCATCTCGCGTCCCTCCCCCGGACCCCAGCCTCCTCTCGCCTCACCCTCTGCTGCATAGAAGGCCTCAAAGCCCGTGAACGGCTTCTCGTTGGAGTAGTCGGAGCGGAAGGTGACGTCCAGGCTGGAGGCCGGCGAGTAGAAGGTGTCATTGCCGGGGGCGCGCTCCGTGTCTGTGCTCTCCTGCCCGCACAGCGTGGTCAGCACCTTGCTCCCCGAGCTCAGCTGTAGGGTTGGAGTCATGGGGAGGGAGGGCGAGACGCAAGGCCCGCACTCGCTCCCTCCCTCCCTGCTGCCAGGGGTCCCTGTCCCCCAGCCCTCGAGAGGGTCCGGGTCGTCCCCCCCGCCAGCTGTCGGCACCTTGACATAGTCGTACTCGCAGAGGTAGGAGAGCTCCAGGTGGAAGTGGGTGAAGTAGAGGCGCAGACGGTAGCCGGGGGGTGCCGTCAGGGTCCAGCGCTGCTCCTGGTTGTTGGCGTACTCCCCGGGGAAGCCAGGCGATGCCAGGCGCCCAAACATGGGCTCAGGCCACTGTGGGCCAGGGAGTGTGGCTGCCCAGCCCCACAGCAAGCCCAGGAAGACCAGCAGCCTGAGGGCGGCGGCAGGGGGGCGGGTGAGGAGCCCTGTTCTGACCCCTCGCCCCTGCCGGGGAGGCGGTGGGAAGGCTCCCACTCACCTCATTGTGCACCCGTCCAGCTGGCCAGGCCCGGTCTGGAGCTGCACGGTGTCTCACCTTTGGTCTGTTTGTCCAATGCCTGGCCCTGCCCCCAGCCTCCCTGACCCTGGGATTCTGGGAGTTGACCCCATGACTCCGGATTGCCCCGAGTGTCAGGCAGTGAGGGGAGGTCGCTCTGGGAGCCAGGAGGTGGACCTGAGCGACACAGCCCCAGAATAAATCCTGGCTCTGTCCCTTACCCTTAACCTCCGTGTTCCCTCCCTCAGTGTGTGACTTCCAAGGCCAGCCGGGGGGGGGGGGGGGTGGGCAATGACAATGATCAAGACAATGATGGCTTCTGGGGAGACTTGGGGATGTGTCTATTTTTGCTCCCTCCCTCCTGCATCTACTTTTTCCCTATGCAAGATGGGAAAGAGAATTTTTAAAAACATGTGTGCACGAGGATGGGGGATATGGGAGAGGAGGCAGCCTCACCATTTTGAAAGCTGGAAACACAGACGGACAGGTGAAAACTGCCCTCTAGAAAGCAACTCTAAGTCCCGCTGAGCAGGGAGGGACAGCCAGAAAACAGCGCTGAGCAGATAGACTGAATGTTGACAGCCCCAGCCGTCCTCCCGATTCAACTCCTAGAACCAGGCAGCCCCCCAGACAGGCTTCTCCCTTGTTGCTGGACAAGTGTGGCCAGTCCAGGAGGAAGGGCCTGAGGACACTGACTTGGAAGGTTCTCCCGGCAAATGGCTCAGCCATGTCTCCTGGGGTGAAAACTCAGCAGACAAGTCCCAGTCATGTGCTCAGAGCTTCCAAATAGTTTTTTAGTCCCCACTCTTACATATGAGCAGAACATTCAAGGAAAACCTCAGACACGAGAGAGAGTCTTCTAAATCAGCCAACCAACCAAAGAGTACAGAAACAAAGTAGGGAGAAGAAAATGCCCCAAACCAAAGTGAAAGAATCATTAACATCTTCAGAGGGAAAAGAGAAGCAAGAACAAGAAGCAAGAACAGGAAACTACTTAAAAAGAACATTCAGGGTGCCTGGTTGGCTCAGTCGGTTAAGCGGCTGCCTTAGGCTCAGGTCATGATCCCAGGGTCCTGGAATCGAGTCCTGCATCAGGCTCCCTGCTCAGCGAGGAGCTTGCTTTTCCCTCTCCCTCTGCCTGCCACGCTCCTTCTCTGACAAATAAACAAATAAAATCTTTAAAAAAAAATAAAAAGGGGGTGCCTGGGTGGCTCAGTCGTTAGGTGTCTGCCTTTGGCTCAGGTCATGATCCCAGGGTCCTGGGATCGAGTCCCACATTGGGCTCCCTGCTAAGCGGGGAGCCGGCTTCTCCCTCTCCCACTCCCCCTGCTTGTGTTCCCTCTCTCGCTGTCTCTCTCTCTGTCAAATAAATAAATAAATAATCTTTAAAAAAAAAAGAACATTCAGAGAACAAAGAATAGTTTTGGGAAATAAAAAGTATGATAGAAATGAAAAGCTCAATCAAATATTTGGAAGATAAGATGGAAGAAATCTTCCAGAAAATAGAGCAGGAAAGAAGTGAAAAACAGTAAAGATGAGGACATTAACAGATTTGTACCGTATGTCAAAGACTGAAGAAGAGGAATTCCAGACAGAGATAAAGGAAATAGAGGAGAGGAAATTATAAAGAAAAGAATGCAAAGAAATGTCCCCAAACAGAACATGAGTTTGTTGACTGAAAGTGTCCCCAGTGCCCAGAACAATAGATGAAAATAGAAGTTTACACATCATATCTCAAAAGGCTCGAGAGAAAAATGATTTTTTCTACAAACTGAGAGAGGAGAGAGAAAACAGAACAATCCGCATACAAAATATCAGGAAAAGAATTATTTTAGAGCTCCCCAAACAACACCAGAAACTAGAAGGCAGCATCCAAGATGGCCTTTAAAGGTTCCTGCTTTGGGGTCCTCACACCCTTGTATGCAGTCTCCTCTCAAATGGAGTAAGGCTTGTGGGTGGGATATGGCTGAAGTGGTGTGTTACTTTGGGGCTCGGCCATATAAGACCCTGCAACTTCCATCTGGCTCTCTGGAATCCGTTGCTCTGGGAAGCCAGCCGCCATGTTGTGAGGACACTCAGTGTCCCTATGGAGAGGTTCGCATGGGGAAGAACGGAGGCCTCCTAGCAACCACCGGTGTGATTTGCTGGTCGCGTGAGGGAACCGCCTGGGAAGCTGATCCTCTAGCTCCAGTTAAGGTCAGGTGATTGCAGCCCTGGTCTACAGCTTTACTGCAACCTTATGAATGACTCTAGGCTGGATCAACTAGCTAAGCCACTTCCCAAATCCTGACCCACAGAAAAGACATCACTCTGCTATGTCTGGGCTAATCTTCAACACAGCAATAGACAATCTATGAAAATGGAAAAGAGCAGGGCGCCTGGGTGGCTCAGATGGTTAAGCGTCTGCCTTCGGCTCAGGTCATGATCTCAGGGTCCTGGGATCGAGTCCCGCATCGGGCTCCCTGCTCCTTGGGAGCCTGCTTCTCGCTCTGCCTCTCTCTCTCTCTCTCTCATGAATAAATAAATAAAATCTTTAAAAAAAAAAAAAAAGAAAAGAAAATGGAAAAGAGCAAATCCCAAAATGCTAAAGGAAGATGATTTCCAACATAGAATTCTATACCCATCCGAATTCTATACCCACCAATTAAGCACGAAGATGGAACAAAGACATTTCATGGGTGTCAGAGTTGTAAAACTTTGCATCCCCTGTCCCCTTCCTCAGAAAGTTACCACAGAATATGCTCCACCCAGACAAGGGAGTAAACCAAGAAACAGGAAGGTATGGAGTCCAAGGAACAAGACTTCTGATAGGGAGTTCCACTGGGGCTAGTCAGAATGCTCAGGACAGAACACTCGTAGAGTCTAGAGGTTTAAAAAAAACTTTTCCCGTAGTTTTTGTTTCTTAAATGAGAGTGTTATAAACTTTCTGGTATAAATCATAATGGAGAAGTGCATGTTATGTATATTAATATTTCCTATTAGTGAAATTTCCAATTCAGTGTGATCGTGAATTGACTATGAGTTATAATGTGCTGGATACTAGGATCTCATAACCAAAAAATTGATTAGCATTCTGTCCAGATCCTCATGACATGTACTGAGTCCAGAGATCTTAAAAAAAAAAAAAAAAAAAAGCTTTCAAGATTTGGTAAAAAGTTCGAGGCTAAACTGGTGATGAATTTATTACGAATTAAGCAAATGCGAAACACCTCCAGGGGCAAGCAGCGGCTGCACGGGGGATAGACTCGAGTCCCGGCCGAGAGCGGTGTTTACAGAGATGTGACGGCACTAACACTATAAACATGGCCCTGACCGAGGTGATCATGTTGTTGTTGAGTGTGGTTGGGTCAGGGGAGGAAAGAACTAAATCCTCAACTTCCCTAGTGGCAAGTCAACAGATTATGACTGAAACCGACAAGCTAAAACGCGGTAATACAAGAGGATGCAGACGTGCAGGTAAATACCAGAACCATCAGCTGGGAGAGGTACACGTGGCTGGCTCTGCAGGAAGCCAAGTGGCTGAGGAGGGCCGCCATTTTCCTTCTAATGATCCACCAGCAACTACTGGAATCCTTAAACCAGGGCAGCGCTAGTTTCGATAAATAACTTCCAAACTCTAGGCAGGGGGGTGCCTGGCTGGCCCAGTCAGTAGAGCATGCGACCCTTGATCTTGGGGTCGTGAGTGGGAGCCCCATGTTGGGCCATAAAGCTTACTTAAAATAACAACAAAACCCAAGAAGCTCTAGACAGGATCAGTTTTATCCTCGATGCCACAGGCAGGGCCTGTTCATGACCCTCTCTGGGATTTCTGGGACCTCGGGGCTCAGGCCACGCCTGCACCAAGTGCCCCACTTCTGCTTCAGGCCATCAGTCTGTGTCTCCATCACATCTGTCTAGATGTGGGGTCCAGCGCTAGTCCTTAATGTGCACCCCTTCAGGGAGGCTTTACTAAAAGTTGGGGAAGTGGAGGGATTTACACAGAGACAACCTCAATGTCCAGGTCAGGCATCCTTGTTTCCCCAACGACCCCTCTCTTTCAACAACTTGGGGCCTCCTCTTCCCTTCCTCTGCCCCGACGGGCAGTCCTGATTCCCACTAGTTGCACGAGCATCACATGACCCATGCTGCTTAACAGAGCCTGTCACAGGTGAGGACCATTGCTCCCAGAGACTTGACAGACAAGACAAGCAAGCCAGGAGCTGTGAGTGGCTCAACGCCAGTCAATGGGAAGGCAGAGTTGAGATTCAGATTCAGGCCCAGAACCCCTGCCAGCAGCATTCCTGGGGTCACCCTAGGGATGGACCTTCCTGGAGCTTGGTAAGATGAGCTGGGGGAGAAGAGTGGATGTCTGGTGATGTCCCTGTTGGGGCCCAAGGGTGCTTGGGCTGAGCTGCAGAGGAGGCACGCAGGGCAGGTCGAGTGGAGTGGCTCTCCAAAGGCCGGCTGCCTGGTATCCTCCACCGTGTGCTTACTAGGTGTGTGGCCTTGGGCATGTCATCTACCTTCCTCACGAGCAGCTGGAAGGTTTAAGGAAGGAGAGAGACCTGGGTTGGGTCAGGGCCTCATCAGTAGCCACCACGTCTTCCTTTAACGGACACTCTGCCGTGTGACCCACACATCATGACCCTACCTCATCTCCCCAGGAGTGGGGAGACCTGGGGAAACCATGTTCACCCCCAAGCCTGGGTGTAAGATTGTTCTAGAGTTGGGGGGTGGTGGGATGGTGAAGTTAACTTGCAATCACATGTCAGAAGGTGCTCCAAGTCCAGTGAGGGGCTGGGGGTGGGGTGCGTGGAGCCCAGAGCGGGCAAGTGACCTCCCTGATGCCACTCAAGAAGTGGGCTGTGCAGCTGGAGGCTTGTTCCCCACCCCCACGATGACTGCAGTTCCAGGCCTCCTGGAAACTATCAGGTCCAAGGTAGCTGCGCAGGGCAGGTGCAGGTCGGGGGTGTTCTAGCACCCCACCTCCCTGCCGGGGCCACTCCCTTGTCCCCTTCCTGCCAAGTCTTCCAGGTCAACCCATCCTCTGGCAGTGCTTCTGTTCAGGGTGGAGAAAGGGGTTGGTGAGGTCAGCTCTTCTAGAGAGCAGGGCCCTTTCCTGCAGACCCTGAGACAAGAGTGGGCTGGAGGCCCCCTTCCCCAACCTGCACCCTGTTATGGTGGCTCTTCTCCTCCCAGGAGAGCCTCAGTCCTGGTTGTTGGGAAGGGTGAGGTGCCTGGGGCAGAGGATGGAGGTTCAGGACCTTGGAGAGGGGACAGTCCTGTGCCCACAGAGTCCTGGTACGGCCACCCACACCTGCTTTCTCAACCTCTCAACCCTTGGGGGGTACTTCTGAGAATTTACCAGAGCATGCTCATGGGTTGGCAGGCAGGATTTGAACCTAAGTCTGAATCCTGAGCCAAGTCAGGGCACCTGATGTGCTTAAACAGGCCCAAGTAACTGGACACCAACCACGCACCAGCCAGCCGCCTCTGGAGTCCCATCCAGCATCGCCCTGAACCCCCAGGATGGGACCTGACAACCCTGTGAGTGACCTGGATTCTTCTGAGACAACAAAGCCCCTGAGTGACCCCACCATGATCTTCTCAACCCCACAGCCCTTGCCCCAGGGGTCTGTCATCTCCACCCTCTGTGGGGCTTGGTGAAGGAATGACTACAGCAGTGTCTTGGTACAGATTTGGGCCCGGTCTGCTAACCGCTGCGTCCCCTGGTGCCAGAGGTCAAGGGGCCAGTCCCAGGCGACACAGAAGGGCCGGGTCTGCCTATTCACCGACATGTGGTGGATACCTGGAGGCCAGACGCTGGGGTCAGCTCCAAGCCCAATACACAGGAACGCCCAACACTGGCTGATGTGGCACCTGCCTGGGCCCATTCAAGGTCTGGGGACACACGATTCGGAATTTGTTATAAATACACGTGTTTGGTGAGTGAGGGCGACAGAAGGTGGAGAAGGTGCTGTACACAGCTGGTAGAGGCTTGGAGGCTGGATGCCACATCGACAGAGAGACAGTCCGCCCAGCAGGGCAGCCCGGGCAGCATTCTGGGGCCTGTAACACTTGCTTGGTGGGCACACCGGCGGGGCGGGGGGTGGGGGGTCTCGTCCAGGGCTCGTCGCGCCCAGGCACCCTGGAGGCTCCCTGGCCTGAGGTCCTGGGCGGTGTCAGCAGGGGCGCCTGGGCTCAGCTCACATCATTCAGGGCCTGGTGGGACAGAAGGCCTCGTCAGGAGGATGCTGGGTCATGTGGGGGCTCGGGAGGCCCCGAGTCCCCTTGGTTGTGGCCCCGGCCGACAGGCGGCTCACCTTGCGTGCAAACTCGGGCAGGACGAAGGCGGCCTGGTGCACGTCTGAGTTGTAGTACTTCAGCTGCATCTGCTCCACCTGTTTCTGTGTCAGAGGCTGCACGGGCTTCTGGAAGTCGGTGCTCTGGGGACAGGGGATGCGGGCATCAGGGAAGTGCTTTCGGTGCCCGCCTGCCCCACCCCCCCTCCAGCCCCCGGGAGGGCACGCAGCTCACGGGATTTTTGCTGCACAGCATGAAGCCTATCTGGCCGCTGGGGTAGGTGGGGATGGTGCAGTACGCATAGGCCACCACGGGGAAGAGCGACTTGCAGAACTGCCGCATCTGCTTGATGAGGTCCAGGTGCAGCCACTGACACTCGCCTGTGCGGGGAGCAGGGGGGCATCAGCCCCAGCAGGCCGGCCAGCCAGCCAGCTGCCCCGCCCCTACTCCCATGCTGGAAGCCTGCTCACCCTGCCCACGCTGGAGGGCTGCCCCGCTTGCCCGACCCCCGCGGCCCCCCACGCTGGCCTGCTCACCCTGGCAGCAGAGGACGCCATTGTCCTTGAGGGCCATCTTCATGAGCTGGTAATAGGACTCCTTGAAGAGACTCTCTGCAGGGCCTGCACCGGCGGGACAAGGGACAGTGAACACTCCGGCTGAGACCTCCCAACCCGGGCCGGGATTTGAACCCCGGTCTGTGGATCCAGAAACCAACCACAAAGATGGTGCTTTTGAGGAGCGCAGGGATCCAGTGTCCCAGTATCTGAGGGGGCTCCACGTTTCCATCCCATTCCTTGGGGGGGGGGTCCTCACTGCCACTGTGTCAGGGGACTCTGCACCCTGGGCCTTGGGTTGAGACTAGGTCCCACCCCTTGCCCCGATGCTAGCCTATTAAGAGCAGAGAGGAGACTGAAGAGGAAGCTGGGGCCTCCGTGGGCCACGGCCGGAGCCCCACTCTCCTCCAGGTCCCCAGTCAACTCGTAACTTTGGGCAGCAGCATCCTCTCCCTCCTCTGCTGAGCCAGGTCTGGGGTGGGGAGGGGAGTGACCAAGAAGGGGAAGGTGCAGCTCTCACTCTGGACCCGCCTGTCCTCCGCTCTGCAAATCAGCTGTGGGCCCAGCGGGAAGGCTGGCCTCCGGACGGTGGCTGCCCGGGGCCCCAAGGCCCATGCCTTGCTTACCCATAGGGTCTGAGGAGTCAGTGATGATAACATCGAAGGCATCCTGGTTCTGTTTCATGAACTCAAAACCGTCGCCCACGTGTAGGGTCAGTTTGGAGCTGGAGTAGCCCACGGCCATGCCCGGCAGGAACTTCTTGGAGACCTGGATGACGTCCTGGGGAGGGAGGAGGGACCCGGCTGGGCCGTGGGGGTTGAGGGCCCTCCAGCCCTCCCTCTAATACTCTGGTCACTTGGGCAAGCCATTCATTTTGTGGAAACCTGGTACTCTGCTGCCTCGCCTTCCATCATGGAGGGCTGGCTCCTGCCTCACCATCCCCGTTCTCCATCCCCGGACCAAACCGTCCCATCCGAGTGACTTTCTTGCTGGGTCAGAGGAAGGGGAGTCCAGCCTCCACCAAGAGGACCTCCCCTGCCTCCACATGGCCAGCTGCTTCTCATCCAGGCCTCAGCTGAAACCCATCTCCTTGAGGCAAGCACTGACCAGCCTTCACCCCTAAGCTCTGAGCCTGCTTTTTCCTTTCATGCCCTGCACCCGCCGTGTCTTCATCGGGATTCCTCCTCACTAAAATATAACTTCAAGGGGGCAGGGACTGGACCTGTCCATTCACCACTCTACCACCAGCATCTAGATCATTGGCTGCCACGTATAAGATGCTCATTAAAAACGTGCCGAGCGTAAAGTGTAGACACACAGGTAGTTGCAGTGCTCCTGGGTCTTGCCTGGGACTTGACGTAAAAACCAGCTTAGTCTTACTAAGAACCAGCATCGTGGCACACCTACTATGTGCCAGGCCCTTTGCTACCCAGTTTTCCTACCGAATCCTCCCAACACGTTTTTGAGATGAACAAAGAGGCCGAGCAACATTGAGCGACTCGCCCAAGGGTATACAGCCAATTCAGGGTGGAACTGGGATTCGAACCCAGAGCCCGGCACTCACCTCATCAATCTCACACTGGACCACAGACTCCACGGAGGAATGCTTCAACACCTCCCGCAGGACACCTCCGTCCCCACCCCCGATGATCAGCACCTAGGAGGGGCAGGATCATTCAGAAGCACAGCCCCGAGCCTGAGCACCGGCCCCACCAAAGAGGCTCCAGCAGGACTCGGGGGCCCGGGCCCGCACGGGGCAGATGCACTCACACAACACCATCCCAACAGGGTAGGTTTCTCAACTCCTCAGATGCACAGACAGACCTTATTACTTCATTTGCTACTCTCAGAAATGCTTTCCTGCCTCAGGAACCTGTCACAAGGTGTCCCCCTGTCCTGGAAACTCCTCCCAGGGCTGCTCCTTCTTGTGAAGCAGGCCTCAGCCTGAACCGTTTGCTCCTCAGAGGCTGTGGCAGCCCCACCGCTTGTGAAGTGGGCCACTCGCCCCACTTACTTCCCTGGTTCTTGCTAGCACTTTCTGACAACCATTTAGGAAGCACCTGGGCTGAGCATGGGCACAGCTGGGGCCTCCTGCACTGTTCTGTGGGGCACTGAGCAGTGGGCTTCCTATCTCCGGGCTCGGGGCTGAACCCTGGCGGGAGCGGCGATACCTTCCGTGGGTTTGGGTGGCTGCAGAGGGGCAGGTTGGCTATCATCTCCTGGTAGGAGAACTCGTCCCTCTCCGTGCATTGGATGACACCGTCCAACACCAGCACGTTGCCGTAGCTCTTACTGAAGGCAGGAGTGACAGTCAGGGACCTGGGTCCCCTGGAGTGGGGGCAGTGCGCTCCCACTCGCCCCCGGTGAGAAGAATCTCCCCCAGCCTGCCAAGGGGTCCCAGGGGTGAGTGCTGGGGGTGACACGTGGCGAGGATGGCCAGGCAGGCCCGCCGGGTGGGGGGTGGGGGTGGACTCAGGGTCCCGGCTCTGACGTGTCCGGGGCTGACACGTGGAGCTCGGCGCGTGGGGCCGGCGCAGACTCCGGCTCCCTCCCCGCCCAAGAGGACCGCCCGAAACGCCGGCCTCCTGCGCAGGGAGACGGGATGCAGGGTGGGGAGGGGGTCTCGGGAGGGGAGGGGCCTAGTTCCCCAGAACTTCTGACAGTTTTGCAGGGGGTGGGGCGGGGACAGAGACGGCCCGCGGGCGGGGCGGGGGGGGGGCGTCCGGAGGTAAAGGGCGCAAGACAGGGGTCCGGAAGGAAGAGGGGCGGCCGGGGCTGAGACCGGGGCAGGAGGAGCCCCGGCTGGCTCCGGGGCGGCGGGCAGCGGGCGGTCTGGGCTGAGGGCCGCCGCACGCTCGGGGGCGCGGGCCCGGGCCGGCGGTGGTACCTGCGGAAGACAAGGATATCCTGGTACTGCGAGCGCTGATGGTGTAGCAGCTGCTCCACCTGCAGCGACAGGGCCTGGCCGGGCCACAGGCTGCACGTCTCGCGGAACCAGCCCTCGTGGATGTCAGCGGGGCCGAAGGCGGCAGGGCCGTCGGGGCCGGGCTCCATGGCGGGCGGGCGGGCGGGCGGCGCGGGGCGCGGGCCCGGGACTGCAGGCCGCGCGGAGCCGCAGCACAACGGGACCAGCTCCGCCCGCCGCCGAGCGGCAACCTAACGCGCCCGAAGGGGCGGGGTCCACTGGTGGGGGCGGGACCCAACCCCACCAATGGAGGCGCCAGCGCGGGGCGCGCGGCGACCCCCGAGGCCCCGCCCTCGCCGGCAGTCGGAGCGCGCTCATTGGCCGCCGGTCCAGAGCGCGGTGCCCAGTGGCTGCGGCGGACCGTCCGTCGGCGGCAGCAGGGTAGTGCGGCTCGCTCCGAGGGGCCACGTGGGGGCCGGGGCCGGGCTGCCGGGCCCGGGTTCCGGCTCGGGGTGGGCCGGGCCGGCGGAGGGGATCCGGCTGCGTCCCCGTGCCCCGCGTTGGCCGGGCGGTACAGCCCCCAGGGCCCTGTCCCGTTTCTGGGGTCCGGGAGGCGCCGAGGGCCGCAGAGAGGTAGCGGGGGGGGGGGTGCCCGGCGCGGACTTTCCGAGCGCTGGGACGAGCGGGCCGCCGGCTGGAGCCTTAGGGCTCAGAACCCGGAGCAGGCGGCTGCACTGTCGGGCGCAGAGTTACGTTGTTGCGCCGGGGCGGTGGGGTAGAATGTATCTCCCGCCGCGTCCCCAAATGTGGCTCCTTGTTGGACTTGAACGGAGCGTGTGGCTCGTCAGGGGCTTACTGAGGGTTTTTATTTACTTGAAAAGGACCAACACAGCTCCCTGACTTTAGGGAGATCTTGCCATTTTCTCTCGATCCTCCAATCCGTGAGCCGTGCGGCTGCTGGATAAGGAGTTCTTTTCTAAGCGAGTTTCTAAATTTACCAGCAGTGCCCCGGAAGAGGCCAACACATGCATATTCAGCACCAAATAAGACTGGCACGCGGTTTTTTTTTTTTTTTTTTTTTTAAACGGCTTTGCTGTTTGAAGGGTGGGCGGGAACGTGCTGTTTTTAGAAAAATGTCAAGAACTTCTCTGAATCACATTAGGCATGCTAATTACCAAATATTAAATGCTAATTGCTCTACACGCATAGTTCTTCGCATGCCAGGGAAGGGAGGTGGAGCTGGTGTAAGCTACTGGGGACATGACAGGGATGTTTTTTGACTGACATTCCGCAGCCTCCACTTGGAGGTGGGAAGCATGTTCTCTGTAACCTCAGATGAGTAACACACTAGTGTTTATCAGTGCAAGCCTCAAGGCTTACAGCAACAATGTGTCTTGGTTGATTTTAAGCTGCTTTTCGGGGGAAGGTGAGCCAAGACAATACAAGAATTGCTCGGGGATGTCTCATAGGGAGCTGCTTCGAGACCCGAGGTCATTCAGGTAAGAGACAGTCCACCCCTCTGTCCAGTTTTCCTGCAGGCTTGCCTGGGTTCAGCCCTGTACTTCCTCCACCGACATTTACACCTCTGAGCTGTGATGGCCTGTTCACTTGTGTGTCCCCTGAACCAGACTGTAAGCTCCATGAGACTAGGGATGGTGTCTGTAGCCGGCTGAGTTGACACTGGAGGCTCGGGCGCTGGTCCAGGCACCTCGTAGTCAGCTGTCTTGGCCGCCTTCCAGGGATTGCACAGCCGAGACCAGACAGGGGCCCTGGCATTCCAGGGGCACTGCAAGGTGGGGGTGGGGGCAGTGGAAGATCGAGTCCATCCGTCCCATTCCTCCCACAAGTTGAACAAAGCTGCGCCAGCATGTATATCCTCAGAGGAGAAGGACCATAAATGACACCTCTTGCCCTCCTGTAGAGGAGGTGAAACCACGGTTTTGGCCTCAACACCAACAGTGAATGGGATTTCTGGGATGGTATGTATAAGCAGTAGCTCAGACCTTCCCCGTCCAAAGGAAACAAAGGCCCAAATGCAGGCAGAAAAGTCCCTAGATGTCCAGGGCCATGATCCCATAAATGTCACTCAGCTTCAGATCACAAGGAGCAAACGCAGTGGTTCAGCCAGAAGTAGCTAGCTAGCACAACACTGCCCGGTTACATTCACAATGGATACGGAACATCAGGATGCAGAAAACCAAGGTACAGGATGAAACGTTTCCTTGAATTCAGACCCACGTGCATTTAAGATTCAGTGGGAAAGCATCACTGTCTAGTGGGTCAACTATCCCAATCTGTTAAGATGTAGATGATTTAGCCACCGGGAGAGGGGAGAGGCGGGCGAAGGCCTGCTGTGTCCAAGGCAGAGGCTGCAGTGTGTGTCTGTCACTGAGAGACGTTCAGCAGTTCGCACCTGAGTCCTGTTGCAGGCACTGTGTTCAGCCAGGCAGATGGGGCTGGCTGTGAGTGAGAATGAATTTGGCCACGGCGTGGGATTACTTGGTTGAAAATGTTTCTGGCAAGCTGACTAAGGTACCACCAACAGCACTGTGCCTCCTGGAGCAAAGAGCCCTTCTCCCCATCAATTCTCTCTCCACCCCCAAGCCCGCTGGCCCTGCCACACCCTCTCCCAGGGCACAGCGCCATCCTCCATGGCCGTTCGGACACACAGCCCTTGGGACACTCACCCATCCTCCCAGGGCCCTGGGGATCCAAGTGCTCCCCCCATGGCCTTAAACTCCAGTGAAGGGAACTACAGCTGTTCCCCAAACATCCCCAAGGCTCTCATCTCCATCCCGTGGCTCAGTAGTCCTGGACTTCTCTGGTTTCGGGGACCAGTAAAATTTCAAAAACACATTTGGGGATGGACATCAGGTTGCCAACTCTTTCTTTTGCAAGGAAGGACATTTACAAAGACCTCAACTAGTACTGTCTACGGTCCCCATCTTTTTATAAAACAAACACAAAACATTGCCACAAAGACAAAACTAATAAGGGTCATTTCCAAGTAAAGGACAAGGAATCACCTTACTTCTCTAAGAAACTTAATATACTGTCTTCGTTCTCATGTCACCTCTGGCCCGTGGTGAGCCTGCCGTGGCCCACTCAGCAAGGCCTGGGGCGCGCTGCCACGCTTATCCAGTGGTTCTCAGACTTCAGCCAGCAGGGGAATCATCTGGAGAGCTTGCTGTGCCCGGCTTCCCAGGCCACCGGCCCTCCCTCCTGCTTGGCACGTATGGGGTAGAGCCTGGGGTTCTGCTCCCTGCAGGTCTCTGGCAGAAGTCCACACTGTGGAGTAGCACTTAATTAAAAGGTTCTCTGGACTTTCTCCCTTACTCTCCAAGGTCCAAACAAAATGTACTTTTCGTGAAGGCTCCTCAGTAGAAAATCATTTCTCGCTCTTAAAAATTCCCATCTGTCCACCTTTTTTTTTTTTTTAGCAGAGACTCCACCATGTTTGGGCAGACTGCTTACTGTGCCTCTGTGTCTGCTCTTTCCCAGCTCTGCACCAGAACCCTGGACTTTTGGGGGCCCGTGGACACTGAAATGACTTTCCCAGTAGCCTCTGCTGTGGCATGTGACTATGTGCTGGCCAGTGGGAAGTGGACACAGGCCATATCTTTTTCAAGGGAGACTGGGTGTGCATCTCTTCCCTTCCTTCCAGCTGAATGGAATGCAGATGTGATGGATGGAGCTGGGCCGGTTACCCAGCCCATGAGGTGGAAGCCCTGGGTTCCAGTCGAGGGTGGTAGACCCACAAGTAAGGGCCAGAGTGAGAATTGCCAGTTGCTGCACTAAGCTCTGGACTAACTAGGACTGAAGAGAGAGAGAAAAAAACCTCTGTTTTGCTAAGTCACCGAGAGTCTGCCTTTTCTGTCAGTTGCAACCATTCTAGTCCCAACTAGTCCAAACTTAACCTATCTGGGGCCTGGGCTGTTCTCTGCTGTTCTGCTTGACTAACTGCTCTCTGGCAGTGATGTCTGGGTTCGTGGCCCCTCAGGGTACTGCACACAGCCAGCCCTCCCAATAATCTGTGAGAAAAACTTTTTTTTTTTTTTTTTTGTGAGAAAAACTTTTAAGAAAATAGGCTCCTTGTTTGAGTATTTGTGAAAACAAAAATAATGGTATTTTGTGCTTTCTGAATTTAATAGCCCATCCCAGGACTAAAATCATATGGAATTCTGAAGAAATTCAATGCTACATTATTAATACAAAAATGGAAATCTAAATGTTCAAAAATGGTGAGCTAGAAGGAATTTTGGAATGAGGAAAGATAAAAACTTTTTCAGTGTGAAAAACTGTAGAAACATGAATCCAAGTTTGGAAATGAACAGACACGTGGTACAAAGCCTTGATACCAAGGTGTGAAAGTTTCTCTCCGCGTGGAAGGATTACAGATGTAATTTTTCTCGTTTCCTCATTCCATCAGTGAACGTGCCATTACTTTTCCAATTGGGGAAAACGACGTTAAAAAGAAACAAAAGGGAGCGAGACAGGAAGAGGGAGGGAACCCGCAGTGGCTCGGAAGCTGCACCAGCCACCTCCCCGAGGGCGTCTGTACCCTGCGGCTTCGCTGACATGACCTGAGGGCACGGGAAGGAGGTAACGTGGCCCACAGACCCCCCTGAAAATGCAGAGTCAGTGCTCCGTGCCTCGTGGAGGCCGCCCTCTTCTGAGTCACAGGAGGCTCTCCTGCATTCCCTCTCAGGGGTAACTGGATTTCTCCAGAAATCGCAGTGTCCTCCAGGGTGCACTTACCCACAGACAGCCGAAGCTGGGGATCCGAACGGGGGTGGGGGTGGGGTCTGTCTTCTCCTGCCGGAACTGAGGTGGCAGCAAAGGAAAAGTCAGGAATCTGCTTTCTTCCAATAAGAATTATTTTTAATGGTTTAAAAATGAGTCTGTACAAAACCTGCACCACCATTTGGTGCTTCCAGTCCACCGGGGAATTCCAAGGGTCTCTTCCACCACTATCTCTTTGGCCAGCTGTGCCTGAAACCCCTGCAGAGAGAGACAGTGTGAAAACAGAAGAGTTACTTCTCCCAGTTGGGCTGGAGGTTTGCTCTCAGCCGGTTTACAAAATGCTGCAGACCTCAATGACGCACAACTGGGGAGGCATGGGTCGTCCGGGGCTCCTGGAGAACTGAGCTTGGCAGCAGCATGTCCCTCACACTCCGGCAGACAAGAGGGGACTGGGGAAGCGCTCTGGGGCCCCACGAGGGTGGCTGTGTTCATCAAGATCTAAAGGCAGATTCCCTCCTCATCAGGCCACACCCTAGGGGTGAATCCTCTGGCTTTAGGCTCTGCCCTGGGGATGAGGGTTTCATGTTTTTAACGAAAATATTCTTAAATGATGACCCACATTTACTTCCTGATTTTTTTCTCCCTCACTCCTCAGAAATGGGAAGATCTGGGAAAACTTCAAGTCTATTTGCTCGGAGGTGACCCCGGGAAGCTGTATGGTTGGTTAACAGGCGGTGAGGGACAGGAATGTGAGTCCTGGGACGCGGGGACCGTCAGGTGGATGGCACTTGGCAAGGCCCTCCCCTCCTCCTATCTCAGCTGCCCGACCGACAGAGAGGGATCTGGCCAAGAGAGGCTCTCTGAAGCTTTCCAGCTGGGCCCTGTGAGCCCGTACGCCAGCCTCCCCCACATACCTGTCTGACTTTCCAGTTGGAAAGGACATACTTTTGTTTCCCACCGACTGTTTCAGTTTTTTGGGTGCAATGCATTTCTGAAAAGATAAAAAGCCATTTCAGCCAAGGGACAACCTGACCACAGGACACACACAGGAAGCAACACAGGAGCCCAGCTGGCCCGTCCAAGACTCCAGTGCCACCAGTGTGACTGGTTTTCTTGCAAATGGACCTTTCTGGGTGCTTCTGAAGGCGAGGCCGTCCAGACGAGCTCCCAAAGGAACAGGAGGGCTCCACACAGGCCTCAGCCTCCGCATGCCAAACTTGCGGTCACGTTTGGCCCCGCCTGGCAGCAACGCCCACAGGGGCAGATGCAGGCTTGTGCGGGCGCCCGAGGGAGTGTTTGTGGCCTGTAGCTGTAATTCCCATGGCAGTGAACAGCAAACACCCCTTCAAACCACACGCCAGCCTTCACAACCTCTTTAAAAGTTCATTTTTATTGCTGGAATAGCTGGTAGGTATTGTCTGTACTTGGGGAGAGATGAGGTGAGGGAAAGGATGTGCAGAGGAAGAGGGTTCCTAGCCAGGCTGTCTTCCCAGCAAAGGAAGAGGGGGAAAAAAAGCACCACGAGGAGAGAATTTTCAAGAAGATTTTTCTTTCTTTTTAATGGTATCTTGTATTTTGTTTTTTGAATTTGGAATCAAAGCCTAGTTGACATATACGAGCCCATTAGTTTTCCACATCAAGTATATTTCTTACCTTGCCAGGCTGGGTCTGCTTATTTGGATCAAATTGGGAAGAAGGTTTCGGTTTGCTGTCTCCTGGAAGGTGAGAGAAGAGAGATGCCAGTGAGTGTGTCCGTGAGTTTATATACCCAACGGGCTGACCGCGGGGCTGGCGCACGATGTTCAGAAAGGGTGGGATGTCAGCTCGCCGCCCCCTGCAGGAGAAGGGACTTAGGCTGACAACAATTCACGTGGTGTGTTCCCAGTAGGGAAGGGCAGCCCGAACACCAGGCTCATTTCTCACAGATCTATTCTCAGCTCAGGGGCAGGTGGCTAAAGCATTAGCTCCTCTTACACCAAGGACATCCAGTCTGGTCTCTCTGTGCCCGTTAGGAGGTGCCACTGGCAGTCACTTGGGCCCTGGGGTGACAATCCTGTCCTACCTTCCCTCTCTCAAAGGGTTGTGTTGCCAAGGAGGCTGCCCTACCGTCAGGAGGGCCGGCTGCAGCCCCTCCGAGGCAGATGGACTCTCACCGGCTAAGGGGCCAGAGAGCAGCCCCCGGGCGTCAGGTTTCTTCGTAAACTCCTTGCCGTGTTTGTGTGTCTGTCTGAGAAAATGTGTTTCTGGGCATGAGCTACTGTGAGGAAAGATGGAGCCGCTATTAGAATGGACGCCATCTTGCGCTACGACCAGCGAGGCCACGGCGAGGTAGCTGCAGCCCAGGAGGGTAGGGGTGGGCGGTGCCTTCTGTCCCCGCACTGCGGTTCCCCTGCATGGCTCTCAGAGTGCTTGGGTGAGAGCCGTGTCTTTCTCGGGCTTCATCGGTGCCCAGGTCATGCTTTCTTTCCTCTACGGCTTCCTCCCTCCTAGCAGGGCCAGACATTCCTTAAAGGGGACCAGTCCCGGCCTCACCAGCAAAAGCCTTGAAATCCGACTTGCTGTAGTCATAAGGGGTGAAATCCTTTTCTGGCGGATCTGGGTCTTTTGGCTTCTTGGAAGTTTTGAGTCGCTTCTTTTCTTGTTTCTGCTCTGTGGTCCTTGGGTCACTTGTGGTTCGCTCCCTCTTCTTGGCGGCACTTTCCAGCTGTAAGGTGAACACACCGTGGGAAGGACGCACGGGAGTGGATGCGACAGCCAGGCCCGCGAGCCTCCAGGCCTGCTGTGCTGGCATCTATGGGCTCGGGGGCAGGGAGAGAAGTGCGGGCGGCTTGTGAGCCTGGGCAGGGCTAGCACCAGGTGGGACACGTTCCTCGGTGGAGAGGGACATCAGGTCATTTACGAAAGGCACAACAGGCTTGGATATGCATAAGCTTTAGTACCTTGTCTACCACTAGACTCAGGGGTACGGTCTGTTTACCTAATAAATTCATCACAAAAAATCATGTAAGAGAAATTACCACATAAACGTTTTTGACGGGAAATGCAGGCACTGATTGACAAGCAAAATGAACTAGAAAGACGTAGAAGCATTTACTCTGAAGCACAGGACAAGCCCTCCTGCTATTCGGGGAAAATCCTGACCATGACCAGGGGCAGCTCATTTCTCAAAAGAGAAAGCAGAAGGGCCAGCACGTACGGCAGCCTGCTGTCGGACAGACACGGCCTGTTCCGCTGTCGCTTTGTACTCTTCCTTGGCCTGGTCCCGAGCAGCTGCAAGAGAGCACGGTCTGTGGAGCTGCTGTCTCCAGCAGCCAAGCCTCCCTCCGCATCTGGCTGCATCGACTGCTGTGGCTGCCACAGCCGGGGCGCCCTCCCTGCCCCCCAGTCTCCTGCACTGGCCCCCCGCCCCCAGCCCCTCAAGGATGGCCGCCTTGCAGCTCAGGCGCGGATGCTCTTCCTACACTCTGTCTGAAAGCCCACCTGCCCCTCCCCTGAGAACCCAAGCTGGACACCCACCAGCCTACGTGACGCCTCTCTGAGGTCTCAGAGGGGCCGCAATCAAAACACATCAAGGACCAGAACAAAGCCACTTCCCCAACTGGCTCCTCGTGCACTCTCACTCTGTTGCTGACCACCCTGCTTTTCTAGTCGCTCAGAACCAGCCCTTCTGGCACCCACGGCCCCCTTCTTCCTCTTACGTGCCACACACACAACTCATCATCAAGTGCTGTCGGGTCACCACGGGGTACACATCGGCTTCGGGCCACTTCTCACCATCTCTGCTACCATGCTGGTCAAGCCAACAGCCCCTCACCTGGCCTCCCACCCTTGCCCTCTTTGCTGGACTCTCCACAGTCTCGGAGTGAGCTTTTCTGGTCAGTGCAGGCCACTGCTCTGCTCAGACCCTCCACAGCTTCCCGGCCCGCTCGGAGGACAAGTCACGTCCTTAATACAACGGTCCTGTTCTCCCCATCAGCCACATTGGCTTCCTGGCCACTCTCTGCACACGCCCAGTGAGCAACTGCCTGGGGCTGTGGACTCGCTGGGCCACCAGCATGGGACCACTCTTCCCCTAGAAGCAGCCAGTCTTTGCTCAATGTCACATTTATCCGACTGCCTTCTCTAAACACCGTAGAGAAGTAGCCACCCCCCGCCACCCCAGCACTTCCTACCCCTCTCCCTGCCATCGGAAAGAACGTACATTTATGGGTACACTGTCCGCTACCCCCGGGAAAAGGCACGCTCCACAGGGCAGGGGCTGTGCTTTGTTCTCAGCCGTACTGACACTTCGTTGAACAAACAACAGGATACACGAGGCCTGTTCTTTGACAGACACCCCGACAGGCTGAGTTACAAGGAAGTGAGGGCTACCTGTTTGCTCCGCTGCCTTCCCCTTGGCAGTTTCTTTAGATTCCTTGTGCACCTGGACCTGGCTTGCCAGCTTCCAGCGGTTGCTGATCTACAAGGAAAACAAATAAAACAAAAACACTCCAAAACTCAGCCACCTAGGAATGCTTTACTTTTTTAATGAGGGGATGCCGGCCATGCTAATAACCTAGTCACTACACACATTTCTTAGTCATGAATTCCAAATCTGATGACACAAAAAATAAAATCTCTCGCTGGCTTTATTTATAAAATACTCATCAAGAAGGACAAAGTGCAACTGGATTCCAGGCACGGGGCCGGATGCCTTCCTGTCCGCCATCTCACTCAATCCCTTCCATAATCCCGGGACAAAAGCATCCTCATCACCCCCACTTTGAGATGGGAAACAGGCTCAGAGAAGCTAAATAATTAGTCTGGGGGGACACGGTTAGCAAATGGTGGAGCTGGGCTTCAAGGCAGGACTTCTCGAGTCGGGTCTGCTGTTGTACGATACCACATCTGCTCCTGGCGTTAGAACAGGTCTCGCTGGTATTAGAAGCACGGTAAGGGATGTGTGGTTGAATGGGCCACAACCCGTGGGGGAGGAAGGGAAGAAGCCCAAAAAATCCCCCTGACTCCCCATTTCTAAAGACAGCAGGCTAACCACTAGCGACAGGGCGGAGGCCCATCAGGCTTTCTGGCCTGACCTTTGCTGCCTAATGAAAGGCGGAGGGGGGCAGAGGGAGCCAGGCCCCCGTCTCATCAGAGCAGGTCCTTCCTACAGGAAGGAAGAAGGCTTTTAACAATTAACACGGTGGCTCCCAGGAACATCTCATGGGGCTCCAGGGAAGGTATTTCCTTATTCTTATCCATAATGCTGTTAAAAACAAACCAAACAATAGAAGACAGAATGTTTTAAAATTTAAGCTGTCACCTGTGAGAGCCTTAAAGTAATATTCACATATAAAAATGCATCAAGCTGAACACCTAACACCTGGGCACTTTACTATGTACAAACTAAACTTCAAGTAAAAACCAAACGCAAAAATGAAAGACCTGTTTCTTAAAAGGTTTGCAAAGGCTTCTGAAAATCAGAATAAAGTTCTGGCCCCCCTCTCTAGAAATAATGCTTATATATATTTATATATAAAGCGTTTTTTGTATTCATTTTCAAGGGGCTCAAGATGGGCTTAAGACAAAAACCTCGTTCAGATAATTAAGAAGCCCCCTTTTCTTAGAAAGTCACTCTTGGAAAAGGGTGACAAATCCACTTACTTCGTAGATTTTTGATGATGGATCAAACTTTGCTGCCTGAGAAATGTGAGCGCGGTGTTCGAGTGAAGGCAGGAACTGGAGGGAT
Source organism: Mirounga leonina (assembly GCF_011800145.1). NCBI lineage: Eukaryota > Metazoa > Chordata > Mammalia > Carnivora > Phocidae > Mirounga > Mirounga leonina. The sequence continues at coordinate 86,063,087 of NW_023270447.1, read as the reverse complement.
GAAAGGAAACGGTTGTTTAACTGTGCTCAGGACCTGCATGGGGGTTTTTGGTGGGGTTCATTGTGGGAGGCCTAATTCACAGCGTCCACCTGGCCACAGCTCACTGGCACTTGAGTGAGGTGTCCTTTCTGGTTTCACCTGAGAAGACCCCAACTCCGTCTCCACCCAGACACCAGGGACAGCGGACACATGCTGGGTTCAGAGACTCCCTCTCTCCAAAGACTGTCGGCTGCTTTTCTGGGCAAGAGGCCCCTACAAGCTGCAGAAAGCTCTGCCTATTCTGTCAGCCCTAAACACACACAACGCCTACTTACCATCTTAAATGGATTTTCGAAGGACTCCATTATGTTCTGGGCTTTCTTCTGCGCAACTGTTAATGGGCTCTTTCTACTTTCTTCGGCACTAGGTTCCTGCAGGGACAGAAAGTGAGCAACTTATCCCGTAATCATTCTGTGGCATTACGATGCAAGCAACGGAATAATCCTGGGTGGCTCAGTCGTTAAGCGTCTGCCTTTGGCTCAGCTCATGATCCCAGAGTCCTGGGATCGAGCCCCGCATCGGGCTCCCTGCTCAGCGGGGAGCCTGCTTTTCCCTCCGCCAGCCGCTCCCCCGTTCGTGTTCTCACTCTCTCTCTCTGACACATAAATAAATAAAATCTTAAAAAAAAAAAAAGTAGTAAGAATACCAGCTTTTAGATCTCTCACACGTACGAGGCACTGTCACAGTCTGTGATATAGCACAGGAGGGCGCTATAACACACATTTATTGAACCAATGAATTCTCACTGTGTCCTTACAACTTACGAGGTACGTGGTATTATTCTCACCATCTTACAGATGAGGAAACTGAGGCACAGAGCGGTTAAGTCTTCCAGAACCTGACAGTGAACAGGGGCAGAATGAGGACGAACTCCCAGGTCTGTCTCGCTCTAGAATGTGAGGTTGTAACCAGACACTTACAAATTAAGAATTATAAACTGTTGCGGGGAATCAGTACAATTAAGCGACAAGGTGCTGCTTCCAACTGGGTTCAGAATGTGTGCTATCCTTCTGCTTCCTCCATGGTGATAGTCCTGCCACACAGAGCATGGGGACACCACCGCCTCTGTTAGACGGAGCACGGCGCTTCCGGGCTCACGTGGCCCAAAGTTCATGCTCCTATTTTTAGCTGCCTGTTCACCGTGATGGCTCAATTAAGCTCCCAGACTTCTCTGCTCACAAATTACTGAAGCAAGACCCAATCTAAATTTCTGTGATGATGTAAAAAAGAACGTTAACTCGGGGCACCTGGGTGGCTCAGTCAGTTAATTGTCTGCCTTTGGCTCGGGTCACAGTCCCAGCGTCCTGGGATCGAGCCCCACATCGGGCTCCCTGCTCTGCAGGAAGCCTGCTTCTCCCTCCCACTCCCCGTTTGTGTTCCCTCTCTCGCTGTCTCTCTCTCCATCAAATAAAATCTTAAAAAAAAAAAAAAGGTTAACTCTCAGGAAGTACATTTTGCAGGCGGTACTGCGCCTTCCTGGCTTTGGGCCCGCACTCTGGCGTGATGGACTGGCTGTGACCCGTGATCCTGGAAGCTCTGGCCCACCCAGCTGTTTCCCATGTGACACCTGCTAAGCTGGAGATGCGTCTTTATCCAAACGGATCGTATGCCTGCTTCTCTTTCTTTCCAGAAATTATGATTTTTCCTTTACCACATCTGTTGTTTGCACTATTCAGAGTTTTCTCTGTGTATTTTCCTTTCATGCTGGCCAATTCAGCGCCTACCCATCTTGACCAACAACTGCACCCTGGTCCTGCTTTTGCACAGAGCCTGTAGTTCAAGCCCTGGCAGAAACGAGACACCTGCTGGGTAGGACGGACCGGGATAAGCTCTGTCACATCTCAATGCATAGTCCAGGAATACAGCTGGGTCCCCATTGCCCACATGTGGTCCCGGACTGGACAGAGTCACTGCCTACCATGACTCAGCCCCACTTTGGGATGTGAAACAAATTTCTATCCATGTACTAGTGCTTTCCTACCTCGCTCGTCACTTGCCCTAATCAGCCACAGCGTAGAGGAACGCTTTCAAAGCCTCCTCTCTTCCAGCCCAAGCACACGCAGATGGTGCTGGCGCGTATTGCAGAGGGATACCCAGTCCCTACGGTTGAGCTGAGCACTCAGCCCGCCACTTCTGGGAGTCAGGATGGGCTGTGCCTCCCCTGCAGATGGAGCGGGGAAGGTCCTGCTTCTGAATCACCGTGGCGCACACCGTCCTCCCTGCGAGGCACTAGTGAGTGTCCAGATGTCAACCCTTCCTTGGGGCTGTCTTCACATGGAGCTCCCGAGAGGATCCTCCACCCACCTCTCACGGACTGCCTCGCAGATCTGTCTCCATGCCTGTCCCCACGGCTGCTGGGTTTTACACCTGGCATTAGTCTCAAAAGTCGATGCAGCACTCCAGGCAGACAGCCTGTTTGATAAACCCAGTAACTCCTTACGGGTCTACGCACCACCCGCCCAGCGTGTCCTAGCACTCACGTTAAATAGCGTGATGACGGCAGTAGCAATAAGGCATCTGGTATCTGGCAGGGCTTCTTCTTCTCTTTGGTCGGGGAACAGGTGTGCCTGTTTCTGCGCTGGCACAGGCCCTAAGGGGATGGAAGTCAGTCAGGTCAAAGCCTCGTGGAGAGTGCGCAAGGCAGTTTCCAGAACGTTCCAGAGACCTCTACATTACCGTTGTTTGGGATGACAGCGTAGACATCTGAAGAGGCGTGGGAGCAGTCATGGGGTCCAAAAAGCACATTCTCCAATCTCTGCAGCAGAAAGAAATCAACAGGCCTCAGGAAGGATTTGCAAGCATGCGGCAGCTTGCTGCCGCAATGCTGGAGGCTGCCTCTGACAGGGACGTGTCTTCTGCACCGACTCTGACTGGTGCCCTCCCGCAGAAAAGAGACGTCAGATACAGCACTCTACCTCAGGACCCGGCAGCGGGCCACTCTTCTTCACGCCGGTTGCAACTTCAGACTGAGGAGGAAAAATAAAGAGCATCTGAGGAAAGGTGCCTAAACTCGGTGACCGCACATGTTTCCCTCAGCACAGACTGGGTCCCTTCACTAGATGTTTTACAAGAGCCCAGAGATGTTCTTTTGTCCTTCATCCCTTACAGTGCCTAGCACTATAATCACACAGTGCTCAATAATTACTTGTTGAATGAAAGAATGAAACCCTTTATCGTGACAAGGCACAATGCAGAAGATTTCTAAGAGCTTGAAAGAGATTGTCCTCTAGAAACCAGGGTTTCTCTTTCTACTTGGCCAAACTATAGAGCTAACAAAAGATTTTTTTTTTCAAGACTTTATTTATTTGAGAGAGAGAGAGAGAGCACAGGCGGTGGGGGGAGGTCAGAGGGAGAAGCAGACACCCCACACAGCAGGGAGCCCAATGCCGGACTTGATCCTGGGACTCCAGGATCATGATCTGAGCTGAAGGCAGTCGCTTAACCAACTGAGCCACCCAGGCGCCCCAGAAGATTCTTTTTAAAGAAATTTTAACATGAAGACTGAAAATGTGTTTATCCTCAGTCTCTTCTTTATCGACCTAAAGGAACTGATTTTGTATCTTTCTGGATCCATAATCTTTCAAAAAATTGCAAATATAATTTACCATACACCGATATTACTACTGAGGCAAAACAAAAACTGGACCCCAAATTGAAATTGAAATTGAAATTGAATTGGGTGGCTCAGTTAGTTAAGCAACTGACTCTTGATTTCAGCTCAGGTCATGATCTCAGGGTCTTGAGATCGAGCCCCATGTTGGACTCCATGCTCAGCGCAGAGTTTGCTTGAGATTCTTTTTCCCTCTCCCTCTGCCCCCTCCCCTGATGGCGTGCACCCATGCATGCTCTAATATAAATAAATAAATAAATAAATGAAATCTTAAAAAAAAAAGAGGAGTTTTAGCTTTTGATAATCATAAAGAAGACATGTTGGGGCACCTGGATGGCTCAGTGGGTTAAGCATCTGCCTTTAGCTCAGGTCATGATCTCAGGGTCCTGGGACTGAGTCTCGAGTTGGGCTCCCTGTTCAGTGGGGAATCTACTTCTGCTTCTCCCTCTCCCTCTGCCCCTCGCCCAGCTCATTCTCTCTAATAAATAAATAAATAAAATCTTTAAAAAAGGGGCGCCTGGGTGGCTCAGTTGTTAAGCGTCTGCCTTCGGCTCAGGTCATGATCCCAGGGTCCTGGGATCGAGCCCCCTATCAGGCTCCCTGCTTGGCGAGAAGCCTGCTTCTCCCTCTCCCCCTCCCCCTGCTTGTGTTCCCTCTCTGGCTGTCTGTCAGATAAATAAAATCTTAAAAAAAAAGACCTGTCTACTGGCTTTCCTAACCCCTATTATTTTCTTGGGGCTTTTAGAATGGAGACCAGATCGTGTATGGAGGAGACCACAGGTGCCAGCAGACAGACGGGTCTGCTGAGTTGGAACCTTTAGCAGCAAAGCTTCTCACCTTGAGCAGGGGCATCTCCCGAGCCTGCTGGATTAAAAGATGCATCTCATTGATCTGCTGCCGTACAAGAGGTGGTACAGGGTTACAGCAAGCTATGATGCCCTGAGGTTCCCTGAAGACAAGAAAGAACACAACTCATCATTTAGGGACACAGCCCTCCCCACCGAGGCTTGCAGACGAGAACAGAGAGCTACGGCTAAGGTGAAGACCTGGGAAACACATTCCCAGCAGGGCAGGCTGGGCCGACTGCACCTACGCGTGTTCTTTATGGCACCAACCTCTGAGCAGGCGCCTTTTCTGCACTCGCCTCTGGCTCACCGGGAGAGCTGGGGAGGAGCCCCACAGCTCTGCTGAGCCGCAGTACTGCAACAGGCTCAACGGAAGATGATGAAATTTGATTCTTTGCTTATTCTTCAATTAACATCAGAAAGCGTTCAAAATCATCAGGTGCCTTGGTTTGGAACAAATTACAGCTACGAGACTCTGACACACTTTCCTCCCTTCCGAGTGGATGCTGGAGGCTCGGCCTTACACTGGATCTCATCTGAGGCATAACCACTGTAATGGCTGCATCCCAGAAAGTTAAGTCCCTCCAGGGCGACCCAGGAGCAGACAGTCTGAATTCCCTGGGCTTGTGAATTTCCTTAGAGCACAGTTTCTCCGTCAACAGCCTTGAGGCAATAACTATCAGAGAAGCTGATTCTGAAGGATAAAATTTCTCTACTGAGAAAGGCAAGACATCGTTATCAGTTCTCAGACTCACTTGGGCAGTTCTTCAGCTATCTTCAGCATCATGTGGTTTGGCAGTATGTATCTGGAACAAAACACACAGTGCGATCACATTACATTCAGCCAGCCAGCCCCGTTAAAGGCTACAACTTGGGGGAAAACATAACCAACTTTCATGGTGAAAAGAAAAAAGGCCATCATTTCCTTGTTACCCGAGTTGCTCGGTCTAGAAAGCAGATATTGAAAGGATGTCTAATCGCTTACCCATAACTTTCATCTTCCCTACGAGCTGTTTTATCCCTCCAGGCGAACAGCAGCTGAAAGGCTGTCAGCTGCTGTGTGTTGAGATGCTTTTTCTGCTTCCTGTACAGCTCAAGGTAGGACTCGTCTGTGAAGATGGGCTTGACGAATTTCTGCAAAATAGGACAGAACATGCAAGATCAATGGGGATCAGAATGGCGCCCTGGGCTCCTCAGAACATTTGGCTCTTTTCAGAAGTGTAAGGAACAAAGCGAAGCACCAGGACCCAGGCAGAGAGTGGCCGTACCTTGAGGCAGATATCCCTGCTGCGTTGCCACACCACCCGCAGCTGCGCGGGATGCTCGCTGCCTCGCTCCCACAGCTCCAGCCTCATTTTATCATAAATGTAAAGCAGGTAATGGGTGTCATCCCGGGCGTAGTTGAGCATTTCCTCGGGCAGAGGTCTAGAATTGCAAGGGAAGAAATTACTTCGCCGCTCACCCCTAGGAGCAGCAATGTCGTCTATCAGCTCTGCGTGCGAAGACTCTGGATCCCTTTGGTATCACGGCCAATACTGTAGTTACATCCATAGTCCCTCCGTCTCAACATGACAAGCCATTGTTTTCACAGCTGGGGAGAAAGGGCAGCAGGGTCACAGTGCGGTTGAAAAGAGAGGCCCTTCCATCCTGAGTTTGAGCCTTAGCTCCGCACACGTGTCCTGGGACAAGTCTCTTAAGCTCACTTTCCTCACCTGTGAAATGAAAGGCAGCACCTCACAAGCTGCTGTGGGGACCACCCAGCACAACACCCCAGAAGCTCTTAGCTCAGTGCCTGGCACATGACAACGGCTGAATGACAGGGAGTGGCTTTTAGACTTTGTCAATTTTCATCTTCTATTCGAGCTTTATCAGATTCTCTTTAGAAATTCTGCCCTGCAGAACTGGAGGAAAGCTTCTGGAGCCACTGGAGTGGTTCTTCAGACAACAGCTGCTACCTCAGGGAGGAATCCGGCCACCTGACAGTGATGGAGCGGAGCCCAGACTCCAGAAAGTGTGGCAGGACCCCACCACGCTCTTAGGCTACAGAACACATGCATGTTAAGATGCAATCACTCATGTACCTCAGAAACCTCTCGAACCTCTGGGAGATCACCTGACACACACACACACACCCTCATTACTAGGGAGATCCGAGTTTCAAACGGGACACAGGCAGAGACACAGATCCTGACACGGCACGCCTCTTCCAACTACGCTCTCCGTGAAGTGTGAGAGCCTAACACACACACTCCACGTGGTCACCCTAAAACTTCTGGTTGTGCTTCTGCTGCTGCCACCAGTGGGAGAAGACACCAAGGCCAGTCAAGCCAAGGTTCCACTACTGTCACAGCCTGCGCATGGCTGTGTGTGGCTGAGAGGCTCAGGAGCACCCCGCTTCCTGCTGCCATCCACACGTCCTTGTCGAGCACAAACCGTATTCTCCAGTCAGCCAGCTGATACTGCTTGTTCGAGTCCACACTGCAGTAGAGTTTCAGGAGGTGGTCCAGAGAGTGCCGGCCCAGGTTAAGGAGGCGTGCTGCCTGATGGGTATCAAACATGTTCACTACATACAAGCCGAAGTCTTTCTGTAGCCATTCGATGTCCGAGTCAGCACCATGGAAGACCTGAAAACAAAAGCAGAGTCATGCAGCACAATGCGTACAAGGCCACTTGCGCTCTGAAATAAGCTCGGCCTCTGGGTTAGTACAACATTGGAATTAGAAGCCAGAAGGAAGGGGCGCCTGGGTGGCTCAGATGGTTAAGCGTCTGCCTTCGGTTCAGGTCATGATCCCAGGGTCCTGGGATCGAGCCCCACATCGGGCTCCTGGCTAAGCGGGGAGCCTGCTTCTCCCTCTGCCTCTCCTTCTCCCCCTGCTCATGCTCTCTATCTCTGTGTCTCAAATGAATAAATAAAATCTTAAAAAAAAAAAAAAAGAAGCCAGAAGGAAGATTGAGATGGGTTCAGTTTTAAAGATTTTATTTTTTAATTTTTTTTATTATTTGACAGAGAGAGAATGAGAGAGAGAGCACATGAGAGGGGGGAGGGTCAGAGGGAGAAGCAGACTCCCTGCCGAGCAGGGAGCCCGATGCGGGACTCGATCCAGGGACTCCAGGATCATGACCTGAGCCGAAGGCAGTCACTTAACCAACTGAGCCACCCAGGCGCCCCAGATGGGTTCAGTTTTAAAAGCTTCTTTTAATTTGGACCAACGGCCTTCCACACTCCTAAATGCACACTCTTAAAGTCTGAAACAGCTCCCAGCCAGTGATTCTAAGCAAGCAGCTCTACTAGCTTCAAGGATAGTCATTAAGTGCAAAGGATCCAGATGGCATGGCCTCGCCGCAGTCGTCATTAACATGATGGAACATTTCTCCAGGTGGTAACAAGCTACAGCTTAAGCTGTTCTAATTGGGGCTTAGAAACAAAAGCAGTTTAGCGTGTGGGGCCGGAATGTAGGAAATTACAATTATTTCTCTCAACTTCACCAGGTCTATGTTGAAATGATGAAACAGTAAAGTGAACAGCACTTAAATCCTAGGCTTACATGCAAGAGCTACAAGAGGCTGGCTGACCTTAACGATGGCAGGGTCTGTGAGGCTCTCATTGAGAATGTACATGTCACTTCGAAGCTCCAGCGTGTCCACGATGAAGTCTTCTGTTCGGGTGGAGATTTGCATCAGGCAGGTCAGCCCCAGGAAGCTCCTGTACGAGTGGTGCTAAAACCCAGAAAGAGGGGAGAACAGGGAAAAACGATCACACCAGGCTTTCCTTTCTTGATTTTGGGAGGGCAGCTACAAAAACAAAGTTATACGATGGATCAGTTTTTGCCAAAAAACCCCAGATCTGTTAGTCTTAATTTTGTACTCCTCAGGTAGGGAGTGAACTCCTAGAAGATGTAAAATTTCACTCCACATCATTCACAACTTACCTCTAAGTCTACCGCGAATTCTTGACAAGTCAAGAGCTTTTCATTGAGCTCCACCAGCTCGTCCAGGGAGGACACAAAATGGCAGGGGGTCTCCCCCACCGGCCTATATAACTGGGGCACGAAAGCACAGGTAGAAAGAGAGAGGAATATTATGAATCATCCTTTACTAAAGCACAAAATGAATTAGGAGTTCAAGAAATGACCCGAAGTTGCAACCTTTAAGGATATTTAAGGAAAGCCAAAATTGCACTGATTTGATTCATCCATAAATTAAGTTTGGGTGCTAACCTGGGGTTGTGGCTTTTGAAGGACTGAATCTGGTGGAGTGAAGTGATCTAGTTCATACTGATAAGGATGTGCAAACCTGAATAAATGAAACAAAAAGAAAAATCTTTTTGATGAATTCCGTGATTCAAGGAAAAACAACTGCTTTAGTCCAGTTTGTAAAAACAAATGAGAAGAGACCACTGTGAAAATATTTTCTCGCTATAAAAACTACCATTCTTTAAATGATAATTAAAGGGTATCAGAAAAAAAAAAACAAACAATACATCAGGTCAAACTGGTTCACCCTTATAATGTGATCATTAAAAATGTACTCATCTATAAGGATTTGAGCTCTTATTTCAAAACACTGCATGGCTGCCATTGTGGAGGATATAAAAACATACAATGTGCAATTCCTTGTGGTCTGGAAAACAAACCTGTGGGGTGAGGGAGGACGGGGCCACTATTGCAGTTGGTCAGATGCCAAATGCTGTATTTTTTATTCCTCTATCATCTACTTGCATAAAAATCCCAAGTCTGGGAGTTCCTTGAGGGCAGGGCCTCTCATCACCTCTGTTTCTTTAGCACTTGGCCTGTGGCCTCTCAGTGTGGAGCTGGGCCTGAAGGAATGCTGCTCAGGCAGACTCTGGCTACACATGACAAAAAGACCAACACCAGCCAAGTTCTTACCACCCTTTTCCTTCATGCAAGGTCCATCTGTCTATTTTAAGCCTTTTCCTTGATGAATTTATTAGGGGGCCCCTACCTCACTGTTTGAGTCCCCACCCGCTAAGAAAGGCAGAATGGCAGGGACAAAGGACAGTTTTAAGAAAACTTGGGGTTTCAGGTTCTGGTTGTGTGGGAAGGCAGCATCAGCATCTCTTGTTCTGTCTTCACATCTGGACAAAGGGGGAGAGAGCAACTGCTCCCCCTCAGGGCTGCCGTGAGGGTTACCTGAGATGCCACTTGGGCAGGCCCTCTGTGAACACAAACAGGAGGTTTTACCAAAAAGATCCACATTAGGATAAGGATAGCAATCACCCATTCCTCACATTCTTTGTTTACAATGATGTATCTTACAAAAGTGAAATTGAGGGAGAATGTAGAAAGTTCTCATAGTAGAAAGTTCTGACAAATACTTACATGTCCTGCTCCACCTGCTGGGTTCTCTGCTGATGGATGAAATCTGCCAGGGCAGGGGGCACATCCAGGTCCTCCGGACGATCCTGTGGGCGCTCCCTCCTTTCTTTAGAAAGTGCTGGAGACCCAAGCAGTGACAACAACACCATCACAAAAGAGGTGAACACATTCACATCTTGTCTAGTTACGGAGCGGGTAAGTGGCTCCTTTTGAAGAAAGGAAGGTGGGAGGGAGACGTTTTCCCCTTTACTGAGGCAGAGTTCGCATGCCTTACCCTGAGGGAGGGGTTTCTGAGCATTGGGCTTGATGAAGATCTTGGGAAGAAATGGAGTGTTGGAGTTGTCGATCTTTTCTCGGAATTTAAGCTGAGGCCGGACGATGTTTTTTGCATGAAGCAACCGGAAAGTTTCAGATTTTGTTTTTTTGCTATATTCTCCTGCCTATGATAACAAATACAAAGAATTTATAACACAGCAACTCGATAAATCAGAGAAGTAAATTCCAAAAAAAAAAGAGTAAATTCCCATTTGTGCCTTCTGAGGGCATTCATTTAAGAACCTGTATGTGTGAGGCTGCGGGGGCCAAAGGAGACAAGAGGTAATTAGGTTGTGCCTGTTTGTGAGAACAAGTTAGGCAGCGGCCAGTTCTGTGCCCAATAAATCAGAACAGAAATGCAGAACAGAACCAGCAAAGGCCCTATTATAAAACTGACACCTGAAGCTCTAGTCGATCGGCAAAGAAGCCCTCACCTTACGGTTCCAGCTGGACACTACTGTTTTGGGAACCTGCAATCCTGCTGGGAGGACAGGCTGTTGATTCTTATTCACACCTGATGCTTCATCCAGTAAAATACCCTAAGGGCAGAGGATATAATAGTTTAGCATTTCCTTTCAGGGTTAACAAGTTAATTAACTAAAATTCTTAAGAAATAGATTCAGAGAACTACATGTGAGAACATATATATACAAGAGAGTCATCCCAAGTAATTAATGCATTATTTGTTCAAACGCAGGGCGGTAACTGGCCACTCCCTACTCTCGATCAATTCCTTTTACAGCTCTCAGTTGGGCTGGAAATTCAAAAACGATTTAACAGCGTGATGTGGCCCACCAAAGGAATTAAAAAGACCGTAGATTGTAGCTATTAAACACAGAAGGATGGTACTCTGAGAATGAAGGGCGTTCTGATCTCTGTCCCATTGAAGCAGATGTGCGGTATCAGTTTGGGAATCTAGGTGACAAAGAGTAGCATGGCAGGACTTGAAATCATAAAATATGAGAAACTGCTGAAAGACCTGTGGGCATTTAGATTACGGAAGAGATGACTTCATGGGACAGGAGAGCGTGATTTAAACATCTGCAGGACTGTCACATGGTTGAGGGTTAGCTTTGTTTTGGATGATCTCTATGTATTTCTATAAATAACACTGTGCTGTGGAATTAGGTCTAAGTAGACAATAAGCTAGATCATATGATGCACATCTCCTTCCAATCATGCGAGTCAGGCTGTTTAGCCGATTGTAGATAATAGTTTAAAAAAAAAGACTAAATTTTGGTTGGGCTCTGTACCCAGAGGCCTCTTCTCTTGCAATACAAACAGGATTTGCAAATCTGGAACACAGATTTGTAACAGACCTCCACTGAGCAGTGATAGGTTGAAATAATATATTTGAAGACAACTATGTTATCTTTGGGAAAAAGAAGCCAACTATCAGGAAGGGAATGTTGTTGGAACAAGAAGTCCTAAACTTTTCATTTCCTTGGATGCTGGAGTTTCTTTTCATATTTTAATAATAAAAAAGTTCATTTGTTAATTATCTTTTTTTTAAAAAAGATTTTATTTTTAAGTAATCTCTACGCCCAATGTGGGGCTTGAACTCACAACCCTGAGAACAAGTGTCACCTGCTCTTCTGACAGAGCTGGCCAGGAGCCCCCATTTGTTAATTATCTTAAGAGTAAGGTGATGGGGCGGCGCCTGAGTGGCTCAGTCAGTTAACCATCTGCCTTCAGCTTAGGTCATGATCCTGGGGTCCTGGGATTGAGCCCTGCATCAGGCTCCCTGCTCAGCGGGGAGTCTGCTTCTCCCTCTGCTGCTTCCCCCGCTTGTACTCTCTCGCTCTGTCAAATTAAAAAGAAAAAAAATCTACAAAAAGAAAAGTAAGGTGAAACACTCACCACTCTTTCCAGAATGACATCATTGGTATCAACTAGTAAATCAAACTTGTCCTCCAACTCAGTCACTTTACTTTGGTCCTTAATGTTGCTTCGACACCCATGGTACTGCATTACCCTACTCATGCTAGGAAGGACAGGAAAACCAAGGTTACTTTGTATACTTTTATTCATTTGTTCCCAATCTGGGAGAAAGCTTAAAAGGCGTGGCTCAGACTGTTCCCTATATATACATATATATATATATTTTTTTGATTTTATTTGTTTTAGAGAGAGACACAGAGAAAGAGAGAGAGAGGAGAGCACATGCACGAAATCAGGGGGAGGATTAGAGGAGGAGGGAGAGAGAGAATCTGAAGCAGATTCCTCACTGATCTCGGAGCATGATGCAGGGCTCCAGCTCATGACCGAGAGATCATGACCTAAGCTGAAACCAAGAGTCGGAGGCTTAACTGACGGAGTCACCCAGGTGCAACCCAACCCCCTCCAATACTTTTTTTTTTTTTTAAAGATTTTATTTACTTATTCATGAGAGAGAGAGAGAGAGGCAGAGGGAGAAGCAGACTTCCCGCAGAGTGGGGAGCCCGATGCGGGACTCGATCCCAGGACTCCGGGATCATGACCTGAGCTGAAGGCAGACGCTTAACCATCTGAGCCACCCAGGCGCCCTCCAATACTTTTTGACCAAACTAGTAAAACTTGCACCTTTATAGCAGAAACACTGCTATTTGTGTGGTCTTGGGCAATTCCCTAAATCTCACTAAGACTCCCTTTCCTCATCTGTTAATTGAAGGGTTGGAAGAAATTATCTCAAAGCTTCCTTTAAATTCTAAAAAATATATCATACTATGTAAATTATATACTTTGCATTCATTATTTTATCATGAAATCTAAAACATGCTCTAACTCTGTCATGCAACAGTTAAACAAAATCACTGTTTGTGTCCTCATACACTTATTAAAAAGGTAATACCCACGGCTCTGCAAACTGTGTGAGAGAATCTTGGATCTAGGCTTTCAAGACCCATATTAATTCAGAAAGATTCACTGTCTACATATAGGTGCAAAAGTCAATATATTTTTTAAAAGTTAAACTCAAAATTTACCAAATAACATTACCCTAATCAAAATCTTTTATATATTTTTTTAAGTAATCTCTACACCCAACATGGAGTTCGAACTCACAACCCCAAGATCAAAAGTCGCATGCTCTACCAACTAAGGCAGCCAGGCACCCCCACTGTCTCATTTTTATATTTTATAGCTCTTCCTTTTCTTCTTCTTTTTTTTTTTTAAGATTTATTTATTTATTTGAGAGAGACAGAGAGAGAAAGAGAAGCAGAGCAAGGAGTCTGACTCAGGTCTCAATCTCACAACCCTGAGATCATGACCTGAGCCGAATCAAGAGTCAGATGCTTAACCGACTGAGCCAGCCAGGCGCCCCTATAGCTCTTTATAGCACAGAAAAATATGGTTAAGAAAAAACTAATTTCAGGAAAAACTACCTATTTCTTTATATTTATTTCTCTCAACATGAGAAAATCATATATAGTACTTACCACTGAAGCAATCTGTCTCCCTGTGTTTCACAAAATGCCTGGAAGCCAGGAAAACTTCGGTAGAAATCATACTCATCGCCAAACTGTGGTAGGCCCCCAGATGCCTTGGTGACCGCCACCACTGACCCAAGAGCAAACTGTCAAAACCCAGAAAAACAAGCATGTTTTAAACATGGATCCCCATTCATTCAGCAACTCTCTTTTCTCAAGATATACTACATATAATACATTGTGCTAGATGATGAATTTTACACATTCAACAAATACTCATTTAGTGCTGATTTTACCCCAGGCTCTGAGGATACAATAGTGAACATGGAACCAAGTTTTGGAGCTTACATTCTTGGGAGAGTGGAGAGAAAAAGAACAAATAACATATAAGACAAATATTCAAAATGGCCTAGGTTTGAATCTTGGCTCTGCTACCTATTAACTGTGATCTTGGGTAGGTTATTTATCTGGACCTTAGCCTCCTCCTCTGAAAAATAGGCATAATAAAAGTGACCACCCCATAGAGTTGTTGTGAGGATTAAATGAGCCAATAAAATCACATTGGGTAGTGCCTGGTAGGCACATAAGTTCTATTATTATTACTATTTAAATTCAGGTCCATGAGTTTTCTATAGAATTTATTTTTGTGTTTTCATTTGGGCAAGCATCTAAAACATAAGAATACCCTAGATCCTTTGCTGACCAAGTTATAACGGCCACTGCCCACAACTGGACTTGTGTTTTATGTTTCAGTTAGTGCCAAGTAGTTCTCTAATTGCTGTGTGGTAATAAGAAAAAATCTGAAGTGGTTTTCATAAAGAAATGATGGTGGGTTATGTGAAGGCCAAATGACATCACTGAGAGTTGTGCAATCAATGTTTTCCGGGGGGAGAAGAGAGAGAAAGGAGGTGGGAACTTGCTTCGTGGTGGGACACACGGTAGCTGGTGAACATGAATGCCACCAATTCAGGACCATGGCTAGTGGTCCAGGAACTATCAGAACCAAACAAATGCATAATGACATCTACTAATGTTCCACCTAACCCAGTGGAGTTTGGGGGAATACACAGTGCTAACTTACAAATTATTTTAGTTTCCTGGTTTTTAAGAGCTATGCATGAGGTGTTTAAACCTAGTTTTGTTTATTCATATACAATGCATTACACAAATAATCCTCTCCGCGTTCCTTCGAGGAGGCACTGATACACGTTCTAAGGCACCTAGAGGAAGCCAGCTCGGTGGCAGCTGTAACAGGTGACATTAAACCCAGGGTCTGGGATTATGCAGGACCGCACCACAGACGAGGGAAAGGGGACCATCTTGGCCGCGGGAGGGGAGGACGCCGACTGGTGTGGCCTACAGCCCTCCCGAGAGTTGATTAGGTGGCTCAAGCCTGGGCCGAGTCGAGGTCACGAGGGCTGGGGGCATCAGGGTGACAAGGAAGCCCTTCCCACGAC
The DNA here is from genome assembly GCF_011800145.1 of Mirounga leonina. Taxonomy (NCBI): domain Eukaryota; kingdom Metazoa; phylum Chordata; class Mammalia; order Carnivora; family Phocidae; genus Mirounga; species Mirounga leonina. The sequence goes on along the minus strand of NW_023270447.1, from coordinate 86,048,078 downwards.
GCGGACACGGCTCTCCACACTCCACACATTTGCATAGGTTCAAATGTGAGAAGGAGGGCCCTGGGAAGCGGGGCGTCCCTCAGTGTCCGCGTGCGATCTCCGCCCCGGAGAGGAAGTGAGAGACTGTGCCCGGCGTGGGCAGCTGCCCCTGGACCCCAGCCCCGGGCTCCGCAGCGGCGCGCGCGCGGCCGGCTGGGCGGCCGCGGACAGGGCCCGGGCCCGCTTCCGGCCGACCGCGGGCGGCTCACGGTGTCCACGGAGGCCCCGCGAACTCACCTTCACGAAGCTGTCTGCGTCCGGGAAGCCCGGCAGCACCATCTCCCCGTCCGGCTTGGCTGCGCTCGTGGCAGTCGGGGCCTTGGGCTCTCGGGGGCTGGGAGGCGCCATTTTTCCCGGCCTGCACGCGTCTTCTCGCGAGAGTGCCTCAGGCCGACGCGACGTGTGCCCACTGCGCATGTGCAAAGTTCGTCTGCTCTGGGGATGAGCTGGCGGCGAGAAAGAGTTAGTTATCCGTGAGCCCCACCCCCACCCGCCCCACCCCCGACACGGGGAAGTTTACATTCTCTCTTTAACCTCACATTTTATCATCTGGATAACCTTGTGATTTACGGCGGGACCCGCGGGGCCCAATTAATCTCATACGTAAGGCCAGCCTCTCCCAAGCTCGGCTGGTGCCCGCCTCACCCGCTTGATCTGGGCTCCTGCAATGATCCCCTCTCTCTGACATCGTCTCTCTTCTTCCTCGCCACTGGTTCATTCCTAACGGCCTGCACGTATGCTGGCATCGCTGCCAACCACACAGACACAAAACATCACCGCACACCTCCTTCCAGCCCCTTACAGGCAAACTACTGGAGAAGGCTCCACGTGCCCCGCAAGCTCTCGAGCTCTCTCGAACCCCTCCATCCAGTCAGACGTTCCTGCCCGTCTGCACCGCTGGAAACACTCTTGCTGAGGCACCTGTTGGGAACTCACACATTTGTGAAATGAATCCGGGAAGAGCTTCTGTTCTGGGGGAGGCAGTTCGGACAGTTCAGGTGAAGGCTGGGAAGCTTAGTGGAGTGTGGCCTTTCTCCTAGAAGCAGGTGTGGCCCACCCTTAATTCATTTGGCTTAGTAAGTGTTCAATAAATGTTAGCTGTTGCCCTTATTTAGAATATCCTATAACAGGAAACTTGTTTTCACTCTCCCCACCCTCCCACTCGCACTGGTACCCTGGCAGAACTAAGACCTAGCCTAGCTCATTTTAACAACAAATATTTTTGAGCCTTGTTCCATGTGGGTCAACCTGATACCACATATCAGGCTATGCTGTGTGCTTTACGTGAATTATCTCATCCTCAAAACAACCTTTCGGGCTAGATCATAACAATTATCCATACTTTCAGAGGAGGAAGCAAGCACAGATTAAGTAATATGTTCAAAGTCACATGGGTAGTACGAGGTGGGGTTGAGATTTGAAACTAAGTAATTTGATACCACAGCCTTAATTCTTTCAAACTACTTTACATGCCTCCAAGAGTTTTCAGGCCTAACCTATAGAACTGTACCATATGATAATTGTCTTTCTCTGACTGACTTCTTTTGCTTAGCATAATACCCTCTAGTTCCATCCACCTCATTGCAAATGGCAAGATTTCACTTTTTGATGGCTGAGTAATATTCCATTGTATACATATGTACCACATCTTCTTTATCCATTCCTCTGTCCATGGACATCTGGGCTCTTTCCATAGTTTGGCTATTGTGGACATTGCTGCTATAAGCATTGTGGTGCAGGAGTCCCTCCGGATCACTACATTTGTATCTTTGGGGTAAATACCTAGTGCAATTGCTGGGTCATAGGGTAGCTCTATTTTTAACTTTTTGAGGAACCTCCATACTGTTTTCCAGAGAGGCTGTACCAGCTTGCATTCCCATCAGCAGTGTAAGAGAGTTCCCCTTTCTCCACATCCTTGCCAACATTTGTGTGGAATTTAAGAAACAAAACAGAGGAGCATAGGGGAAGGGAGGGAAAAATAAAACAAGACAAAATCAGAGAGGGAGACAAACTGTAAGAGACACTTAACCATAGGAAACAAACTGAGAGGGTTGCTGGAGGGGAGGGGGATGGGGGAAGGGGTAACTGAGTGATGGGCACGAAGGAGGGCACGAGATGTAATGAGCAGTGAGTGTTATAAACAACTGATTAAACACTGAACTCTACCTCTGAAACTAATAATAGACTGTATGTTAATTGAATTTAAATAAAATTAAAAAAAAAAAAAAAGAACTGTACCAATGCATGCAAGGATCCCAAAAGTCATTCTTTGCCACATCCCTCCCTTCTTACAGGTTTACATGAAACCATCCTGGATTGATAGGTTAATGAGACTGTCCTTAAAGCTTCGATTAGCTCATCGGCCTTTGGTAATTCACTTCAACAAAGTTGGAAGGTTTTGTCTAGATGTAACTTGAAACCCACTGGATTCACTAAAGATCTAAATCCTGAGGACTCTATGTCTTAAGGAGTATGTCTTTTCCATTGATGGCCACTATTTTCCAGAGTCCATTCATTCCCATGCCCTTTATCTTTCATGAATGGTAACATCACTGGTCATTGATAGTTATTTCATGTAGAACCAAAAAAGTTATGGTGATCATATTTTCGAGAGCAAAAGAGTTGATGCATGGTTTAGAACTATAAAAAATCTGAGACAGGTATGAGACTAACTACGAGGGTTAAAGCTTATCAGTATTACTATTGATATTTAAACTCATCTTTGCTTTTAATAGAGGAGTCCTCCAACAAATGTGCATGGAGCAGCACTGTGGTCCAGGTCTCTGGCAGATTTGGGGGATGCAACGTCATGGGACATAGGGTCCCTGGCCTTGTAATGTTCTTGCTCTTCCTAATACAAATTCTTTGAACAGCTTTTATGATTCAGTATTTCTCACTGGGTAGCTGCAGCCCATAGGAATTTAGAAGTAGAAAATTTACCTGAACTGAAAATGCTGTTCTTTGGAAGCACTCCATAGGCATGCTCTCTGTAGAGGAATCTCTGCATGGCACTTGCCACCTTCATTTAACGCTCTCTCCTCCCCATTATGGTAGGCCTCTTTCCTAGGTCCTGTGGCATCTAGTTTTCTCTTTACCTGTTTGACACTGGTTACCTGTTTTAAAAATACTACTCATATTCTACTTCTTGGTTTTAGAACTTCACACGGTTCCCTGTTGTCCACACATCAGGCTCAAACTCCTTCTTGTTGAACCGAGGCAGGTCACAGTCTGGCTCCACATTCTCCTCTCTGGCCCCCTTCTAGTTGCTATCATTCCCTTTGTTCTCCACTGACCACTCAGCCAGCTATGCTGAACTATGAGGTCCGACTGTGTGAAAATGCCATTTTACATATCAAAAATGGTTTAAGACTTGCATTCGGATAGGGTTCAAGTTAATATTTGCCATTCCTGCAGGATATTGTGCTTTCAGACCGACTTTCTGCTGAATGTCTTCACATGCTTCATCTGATCAAGTCCTACTCATCCTTTAACACCCATGGCAAATGTCCCCTTTCCATGAGGATTTCCTGGCTCGGCCAGTGGAATTCGCACCTCCCACTGAGGCTCACACTCTGGGTGTGGTTCTACTCCCCACTTGGCTTGGGGGAGTTACCAGTCCACTCTGACATGATGGCGACCCCGCCTTGTCTGGCCTGTGAACACGAGGAAGGGGACCACGCCAGGTAGCTCCCGTGTCCTGCATGGTCCCTTGTACCACATGCTTAGTGAATCCTGGCTGTTGAAGGACCTGCTTCCTTTATAAACTCGTAATTATGAATAAAAAGACACCCATACACGTTTTTAAAATTCTGATGTCATTTATTGGCACAAAAATTATTCAGATACAACGTGGTGTCTAGAATGGCTACACTTGATACTTTGTGCATTTAGTTTACTATTTCTTTTGCTCAGAGTTCCCCGCAGGTACCAGACCTCCCCGCTCTGTGGTCAGCACCTCCAGGACAGCATTTGTTTTCAAGGCCTTGCTCTACACAGAGAGCGTTCAGACTTCACTGAAAACATCCCAGGACTGTGCTGGGGAAGGCTGCTGCGGGCCGCCCTACTGCACGTGGGTCTCTGTGCGTCTGCTCCGTGAAGGCCACCCAGCCATTGCGAGAAACTCCCCTCCCAGCATTCGGGTCTTGGATTGAAGTGTGTAAGTCGCAGCATCATGGGTGAGGCAGAAGACAGACACTTTCCACCCATTTTGGCCCATCTTACAAATGATGCTGTCTGCGGACCAGTGAGGTAATGGGATGGGTGGAAGTGACCAAGTCAGCTTCTCCCGATTCCTAACATGTGTCCTCCATGGCCGGAGGCTTCTTGGCTGTGCAGAGTTTGCTGTATCCTTGTTGAGAGGAACAACTAGGCCATTGTTCTATCAGCAATGCTTATGAAGAGTTCTCTTGTGAGTTAAGTCAAAACCCGTATTTCTAAGTTATGAATCTTCTGTTCCCCCAAATCAATGGCTTGATTTGTGTAGTATTACTGTGTTGACTGTCCTGGGAACCAAATCAAGCCTTGTGTTTCTGACAATATATTCTTCAACAGCAGCCAAAGAGTTGGTTCAAACCAACGTTTAATATACAGTAGTACGTTTCATTTACATTTCAAAATATAAACAAAGTCGAGCTCTCCGACCGTGGTTTCAGTTTAGTGGAAGCATATACCCAAGTACAAAAGCCTCAAGAGAAACGCGGTCTGGGCCTCGGGTTACCAGAAAGGACACCTAAGATGAGAGAGAGAAAAGAAATGTTTTAATAATTTGAGCTTTTTCAAAGCTTTACATGGATACACTGAAAATGGAGAGACCAAGGTCTGACAACCCCCGGGGACATTCCTTGAGATCTCCCACAGCTAACTGTGTTGGACACACTCATCAATTCCAGTCAAGGGCTGATGCCTGCTGGCCCCAGAAGGACACTCCCCCATTAGCCTCCCTCTCAAGTTTCTACCCTCAAGCGTGCCTCGGGCAATTAATCAAAGCAGACCCCAGAGGGGTCCTTGAGGTGACAATCCCAGATCATAAATTTGTCTTTGCATCTCCTTCTGTCGGTGCTCCAGCTTTTCCTTGGCCCTTCCCTCTATCTTGGAATTGACAGCAAAACTCCAGAAAGAACCCCAGTCCCCCCCCTCAAAAAAGAGGGACTTACATACATTTCTAAACCATTTTTAAGGTAATTTTAATTTACTTTGGTGTTTGCCTTCCAAATATGCACCCACGTTACTCAAGTTCCTTCCTTTTTAGAACTGGGAGCGCACATGGCGAATACAAACTTTTTTTTAAGAGATCCGACACTGCGATTCCCCTTTCTGGATCCTGCACCACCCCCCCAGGTCTTCCCTGCCACGGCGGGACTGGGGCACGGGGTGGGGCCCTGTGTGCATGTCTGCGCACCGCGCCTCCCACAGACGCTCACCAGCCGATATAGCACTGACAGAGGTTCTCGTGTGACGTGGCTTGTTTGATGAGCAGCTCCACCTGTGTCGGGACATCCAGGGTTTCGTCATGAGAAAAGTCCCGACCTAGGACAGGAGAAACACACACAGTCCTTCTGCACCACTCCGTCCCTGCCCCCGGTTCGGCTGGCCTGTCTGTGCAGCCCTGCTCAGTTTCTCCTTGTCTGAGAGTATGAAGGCTGCATGGCAGCCGGGTTTTTAAATTCACCTCCATGTGACTTGAATACACACCAGTCTCCTCCTAAGAGACTTGGTTCAAAGAGGGGAAAGGCCTGCAGTTGGCTGAGCTCAGGAGTGTCGAAGAGCTGGCTGCTGGGTTTGCAGAGATTCCTTCATCTATTGCAATCATCAGGCAAGTGGATGAGAAACTGTGCTCGGTTTCAGTCCTATAACCTCCATGGTTGGGCCTTTCCTCCCACAGGGAAGCTTGCTTCCATCACAAACCCATCATCTCAGCCCGGAACAGGCACTCATGGCCAGCTGATGAAGCCTCTTTGGCACAAGGGCCATTTCCTGTCCTCCCCTGCCCACCCCCACCAACCCCGTGTCCAAGCCTCCCTGCTGGCTTCTCACCGTCAGCACCCGCCCTCGGCTCCTACTTGACAAGTTCATCCATTCACTGAGCTCATCATTCTGGACCCCTGAGGTGTTAGGCAGTGCTCGAGGAGCTGGATCTGTTCCACAGGAGCTCCCTCTTCGGTGGTGCTGCTGCGACCCTCGGGAGCTGTCCCTCCTCCCGCTGAAGGCTAAGTTCACCTGCGCTCGGATCCCACCTCCTCCCGCTTCCTAGGGTGCTTTACACGGTCACCTACCCTCCTCTCCCTCCTGTCTTCAAACTTCTATAAACTCATTCCCTTTGCGCACTGAAGAACAAAAGGCTCTCGCGCACTAACCCTACTGCAGCCAGCCCCCACCCCCTTCCCCATGCAGCCGAGCTTCTCACAAGTTTGAAACTTGCCTCCTCTGCCTCACTTCCCTCACTTCACCTTCTCTTCAACCCCTTCGGTCTGGCTGCCAGGCTCTTCACTCTCAGAAGGCTGCCAGGGACTTGGAGCTGTCCTCGGTGCCTGCCGTCCCTCATGCCTCCTCATTGATCCTTCGCATTTTACCTCCTGAAGATCTGGGGGCCACCTCCCTAGTCTAGTCAACTGTCCAGCCGCAAATTCGGCAGCAGCTTCCTCCCTCCACACAGCCTCCATGGCCAGAGCAGGGAGGATTCCCCAGTGCAAACCCACTGGGCCCCTCCTGCCTCCCTGCTCCCCCTCCAAGCCCTCAGAGCCTTCCCATTGCCCTTAGGACGGAGGATGAAAGTGTAAGGCACTGTATGGTCCTGCCCCAGCCCGCTCAGAGTGTGTGCACTCTGCTTCTGTGCACCTCCCATCTCGCTCTCTGTGGCAGTCAGACTCGTCTGCGTTTAGACCATTTTTCTTGCCAGATTTGCTCCCACCACAGGGCCCTTGCATGTGCTGTTTCCGTTACCTGGAACACTCTGCCTCTAATTATGTCCTCCTTCAGATTTTAGCTCAAGGGTTGTTTCCCAGGGAAGCTTTCCTGGAACTCCGGGCACTTAAATTCCCTTGTGACTAGCATCACAGCCCAAGTCCTTTCTTGCACCTAATACGGCCCCTTTAGATGCCGACTCCATGAGGGCAGGCAATCTGTCGGCTCCTACCAGCCGTTTCATCAGCATCCAGGGCTTACAGGTGCTCAACAAATAAATACAACTTGACTTCAACACTTCTGTGCCAGGCCCCAATGGTGAGGCCTGGCATCCCATGTCTCATTTGAGCCTCACTGCCTTTTGAGAGAGGCATTCTTCCAGATGAACAGAGAGGCCCAGGGCTCACATAGGGTGTGGTGGAGCTGGGGTCTTTGAGCCCCTTGACTCCCACCTCCTGTCACACCATCTTGTCTATAGGACATGTCTTGCTTTCAAAGGTATGCATTTCTCTCCTTCCATGCTCTCCACTCCATAATAGTCCCCGAAGTGCAGGAAGGCAAAGGATCAGAGTGGTCAGGTCTGTTCCAATATCAAGCCATGATGATAAGAAAAACTTTCCTGAATTTGGAACCAAATGAACTTTACTCACCCCGGTCTGGTAAAATGAGATTAACATTACTTAGAGTGAGTTTAATGGTCATTGGAGAATCAGAGAGGGTCCTCAACTGATAGCCTCAGAGACCCTCCAGTTAGCTGCAGAGTCAAAGTTTAGGCACCAACACCACTGGAAAGGGGCCGACCCCCCACTCAAGGGGAGAAAAATCTCTTTAAGACTTTATGTTCCTTTTAAGTAAACACACACACACACACTCACCAGTGAGCTTGTCTCGAACCCTGTTAATAATTTGAATAGCTTTCTTATTTAGGGCCTCTGGTTTCACCAAACCGTCTCCAACTGGAATACACAAGAGTAGAAATAACAATAAGATGGGATCGTCATAACAGGTTCAATGGATGCCCCTGTTTTTCTCAAATATTCACTTTTGGAAGTGTTGAGTAATTCTTCCTCTGTGTCTATCTTTGTCTTCAGAATAGAATGAGATATTCATAGGCCCTTGTCTGCTCAAAGGCGGGCTTGTTGCTTTACCTTACCGACCCCTCTCGTGGTACAGCACAGGTGCTATGTTCTTAATGAGCTAGTCATTGGTGCGATTCCTCAGAGGTCAGACTTACTGAAAGAATGAATAGATTCTGGCACTGTGGTCCCTGTTTTCTTATGGGCAGGTTCCCCAAGTTCCACACCGTCCAAAATTTCTAGGAGGAAAAAAAATCGATTGGCAGAAAATTCCAAGACCAAGAAACCACTGTTGCAAGCGTTAGCTCTACTTCTTTACACACTATATTCCCTTGAACACTCACTGCTACCTCTGAGGGGAAAGGAGATGAAGAATGGTCACTATGTGTTTAAAAGATTTTACATCTCCAAAGCATGAATTTTCAAGCAAACGGCATTTATAAAATGTTCTGACATAGAGAACAGGAGCGTGAATGAATCCCTGGTGATAAAACTTGTCAAAACAACTGATGATAATATAAAGAGCACTAGCTTTCAGTGGGTCACACCCATGACCAAAGTGCTATTCATTCTTTGGAGGAATTTATACATCCTTTCTGGGCAGAGAGAGTCCTCAGGCTTACAGTCATCCTCCACTGAGTGTGGCCTTCAGGAGAGAAGAGTCTAGAAGCAGAAGTATGAAGTTATTTACACATTGTTCTTGTACACCACAGGCCTTCAAAATGAAGCCAGGGATGATAATACTTTTATGAATGACCACTTGGAACTTAACTTTCAAGCCACAGAGAACCAGCCAGGTCTAGCCAGAACCATGTGGGGCCAACAGAACCAGCTGTCCCAGTTCCCCTTGGCACGCCCTAGACAGCAGAGAGGAGTCACCCACTAACGTACTAAAGAGGTGGACCCTGAGAATGAAACCTGTTAAGTCTCACTTACTTACTCACATACTTTGGATGAGACCAGGCACCCGCACAAGGTACCCCAGACACCAGGAGTAATTCAGACATCATTCACAAATCCTGTCATGGTGTCCAGGCTAGAGTCCACACCTGTTCACAGACTGGACCATAACCTGGCACCTCAACTTCCTGCCCAAAACACCTTCTTCCTTCCCACCCACCCAGGAAGGCCAGCTTAAATCCAGCCAGCCCAGGAACCTCCGTAACGACTGCCGTTCAGAGCGGTACCTCCTTTCTCTCAGCCCCACGGCCTCTCCTCCAAACCCAGCTGTGAGCTGCTGGATCACACAGTGGACTTCACTGTTCTCTTAATAGTTCATAGGCCAGGGGCGCCTGGGTGGCTCAGACGGTTAAACGTCTGCCTTCGGCTTAGGTCGTGATCTCCGGGTTCTGGGATCAAGCCCCACGTCGGGGTCCCAGCTCAACGGCGAGTCTGCTTCTCTCTCTCCCTCTGTCTCCCCCCTGCTGTGCTCTCTCTAATGAATAAATAAAATCTTAAAAAAAAAATAGTTCATAGGCTATACAGTTTGGTCGATTCCATAACGTGATTCTGTGCTTCTCCGTGGTCATCTCTGTATGTCACATTCTTTTTGCACCCTTAAACATTATTTGGCTTAGCTAAGCAACCAGTTGCACATGTTCCATAAACGTCTGTAGAGAATATCTACTTTTTTATACCCCAACAGTATTTCCAAGGTGTGAACTATGTTGTTAGATGTTATGAGGGAAAAGGAGTGGGCTGGGGAGGGGGGCAAAGGGGGTGTGTGTGAAATAAAGTTAAACAGCTTTACTCTAAGACCTTTGAGAGGTTCCATATACAAACCCTATTCTGGCTCTCGGAGGGGCATTATCTTCCTGGGACCCTATTCTGTGGACGCACTCTTGGAAAGTGTTTCCTGTGGCTTCCCGGCTCCTCAGCCGGCAACGTAAATACGCTTCTACTGCTTCCATCCTCCTATTCCTGAGCTATTAACAAGGCTCTAGGACCATGTGATACAGCTAATAATTATCCCAGTCCAGACACCACTAAAGGGCATACAAAATACTGGCTAATATTCAGACATGCTTTTAATTGTGTATTTTTGTTTTTGTTTTAAAGATTTTATTTATTTATTTGTCAGAGAAAGAGAGGAGAGAGAGAGAAAGCACAAGCAGGGGGAGCGGCAGAGGAAGAAGCAGGATCCCCACTGAGCAAGGAGCCCGAAGCAGGACCCCGGGATCGTGACCTGAGCCAAAGGCAGACGCTTAACCAATTGAGACACCCAGGGGTCCCTAAATGTGTTTTTATAGATTAAGCTCGGATAGAAATTCGGATCAAAATTCCTGAGACTTAGGTACCCACTCCATCCTGAGAAGCATGAAATAAAAAACAAAAACAAAACAAAAAACTGGGCACCTGGGTGGCTCAGTTTGTTAAGTGACTGTCTTCAGCTCAGGTCATGATCCCGGAGTCCTGGGAACGAGTCCCACATCAGGCTCCCGGCTCAGCGGGGAGCCTGCTTCTCCCTCTGACCCTATCCCCTCTCATGCTGTTTCTCTCTCTCTGTCAAATAAATAAAAATAAACAAAATCTTTAAAAACAAAAAACAAAAAACTTATGCTCAGTAAATATTTCCAGACCAACTTTCTGAAGTTAACTAAGTGCCCATTAGACACTGTTTTAGCAGGGCCAGAATTGCTGCGGGACTGCATCACTGGTCAGAGCCTTTAGAAAACATGCTTCCGGGCATCTGTTACCGCCTCCGCTGTGCTTCCTAATGGCAGTCACAAAGCTCTCCCTGTTTAAGACACACTCTGGACAAAAGGAAACAGAAGCTGCAGTCTCCCAGGGGATGGACCCACCTACTGACTGGCCAGCAGAGTAGGAATCCGTCCTTGTTCGGGACCGCTTGTTGCCTTTGGTATTTGCTAGGGAAAGAAACAAAGAGAGGATAAAAAGGGCTTCAAACTCTGACTTGAAAGAAACTTGGTTGATACGGTATTTTCTTACAACCATAAAAATACAATTTTTTACTGAAAGCTAAAGTCCCTCAGAGAGAGCCCAGGATGGATCACTCAGGACGCAGGGGGTGTCAGCATGGGTATGCAATCCTGTGGGACACTCTGTGTCGCTGAGCTGAATTTAGACGCTGTGGATCAGATAACAGAAGGTGAGAGTGGGACTGATCGGTGTGGGTGAGACACCGGGGTCGGTCACCCCCTTCCAAGGAGGAGGAGCAAAGGGGAGACAGAGATGCAGCTGCCCTAGATTGCAGGCGCTTGTGTCTCCTGTCGAGATTCCAGCTTGCTACTCTGTATGAAATCCGAACAGACAAGAATCACCAGGGATTACCCTGAAAGTATTTTAATTAATATTTAAATTGATAATTGGTGTTTTTTGTTTTAGTTAATAAGAAAAAGTACTTGAAATTCATTTCCAGCCACTGGAACAGCTCTGTGAAAACATAACCCAACAGCCCAGTAATAGAGCTCAGGCTCCGGGCTGGCAGGGGGCAAGGTTAGTGAAATGCAACGTGTCCGATATTCCCAGTTTGGAGGGTGCTGGCTCCAGCTCCCAGGCAATTGCATTAACTCACTGTCCATCAGCCTCCAGTTAAGCAAGGGGTCGTAGACAAAGGCTTCCAGCACGGCCATGACACTATCCTTGTGTTCCCGAAGCACTTCCATCACCGTGTGGCATGTGATCCTATAGTTGCCATCCAGACCAGTAACCTGCAGGACCAGAGCCACTCATCACAGAAGTCACCGGCCCCAGCCCCGCCCCTGAAGGCCTCAGGACAGAAGCGAGTCGAGAGGGTCTGTCACCCGAACTTAGGAAGCAGACACAGGCCATTACTGATGTATCAGGCTGGGAATGTGTTCAGAGCAAGGGGTCAGGTCAGGCCTGTGATTCATATGACACAAGGTCTGATGTGAAGCATGGTGAGACTCTCTCAAAGGTCGATCATTTCTAACACAATGGAAAATATCAGGAAACAACCACAGAACCAACCCAGGCATTCTGGGGAACTGATGAGACCGAACAAGCCAGTCTGTGTGCAGAGGCGGTCTTGACTGTGTTGGTCCCATTCCAGAGCAGCTTATTCCCAAGACCCACTCACCTCCATAGCATTGGTCAGCATTCTTGTTAGTCTAAATGGAATCTTCTCTGGGAATTTCTCCCTGGTCATAGCAACCTATGGGGAAATAAAAGAGAAAAACCAAGTCCAATGGCTAGATTGTTTTTTTTCTTTTGTATTTTATTTTATTTATTTATTTTCCAGGCTAGATGGTTTTCTTTAGCTAAAGCCAGGCAAAAACAGGTAGCTTTTCTTTGCATTGATTTCAATTAGGGCATAGAAATGAAGTAGCTTTAGTTTAGTGAGGGAACTTGTCACCGGGCTTTTAAAAGATAACTAAAGGGGCGCGTGGGTGGCTCAGTCGTTAAGCGTCTGCCTTTGGCTCAGGTCATGATCCCAGGGTCCTGGGATCGAGCCCCGAGTCGGGCTCCCTGCTCTGCAGGAAGCCTGCTTCTCCCTCTCCCACTCCCCCTGCTTGTGTTCTCTCTCCCGCTGTGTCTCTGTCAAATAAATAAATAAAATCTTAAAAAAAAAAGATAACTAAAAAGACACACACACACACACACACACACAAAGGGATAGAGGGAACAAAGAAAAAGGACAAGTGTGCATCACACCAGGCCTCTGACCAGCAGGCCAGTTCAGGATGAAGATTCCTGAGTCAGAGGGTGTGTGAACAGTGGCCCTTGCCTCAAAAGGGGTTAGAGTCCAGTTACAGCAAGTATCAATGAGCACGGGCTTCACTTCTTAGTTTGACTTCCTATTGCTTTGGTAGGAGAGGCAGCGATCAAGATAATGCATTTTGAGCTTAAGTTTGCCTGAATGGTCAGAGGCGGAAAGGTGGTCATCTGGAAAGGTAAGCTTTACGTGGGGTTCTGGAACACGTGCTCACCTCAAAGCAGTCCCCAAAGTCGATGTGCAGGATCTTCCCACTCAGCCGGTCCAGCATTAGGTTGGATGGGTGTCTGAGAAACAGAAGAGACCATGGAACGGCCACTAGAGCAGCAGAGGCGGACAAATCAACAAGGATGGGATATTCCGGGCCCTGTCCACAGGCCAAAGCCAGCCCCCACCTGACTCTGCCAACACAGTTTTTCTGGACACAGCCCTGCCGATTTGCCATGTCCCGTCTCAGGCTGATTCTGTGCCACAAGCAGACATGAGAGGCTGTGAGATTATCATATGGCCAGCAAAGCCTAAATTATTTCTTATCTGGCCCTTTACAGAGAAAGTTTGCTGATCCCTGCTCCAGGTCCGAAACGAAGATGGGTCAGTGTGAAATCACACGTTGCATTCCTGAGGTCTTCGGTCACAAGATGAATCCTGTCTGGCGGTGCCGGCGTCTCAGAGTGACGAGGCTCTATCTTTACCCTTCAGCACCCATCACGGGGTCCCATCTCCTGAGCCCCCAGACTAGGAAGGGTCATCTGGCTTTTGTCACCAGGAATTCTCCTGGCTCTTTTTAAAAATGAGAATTCATTATTTTTGTGGGAAAAAATTATTTTTACTCTCAATTGCACGAGACATGATCCCAGGAGAAAGAGTTGACACCAAGGAACTAGTTTTTCGAAGACTTCCAGACAGTCAATTTCTGAATATTCCTAAGCTACTTTTTCAGTCAATACATGTGGATAAAATTCATTATGCAGAAATATCAGAAGGATCTACTGTGGTTAGTTTCAATTACAGAAATAGAATTATTTATCTCAGCACAGTGGTGACTGATGGTTACTGAATCAGTAAAATCCATCATATTTTTAAAATTGTTATTTATTTTATTTAAAAAAATTTTATTTATTCATTTGACACAGAGAGAGAGAGAGAGAAAGAGAGAGAGAGAGAGAGATACTGAGAGAGAGAGAGCACAAGCAGGGGGAGCGGCAGAGGAAGAAGCAGGCTCTCCACTGAGCAAGGAGCCCAACTCGGGGCTCGATCCCAGGATGCTGGGATCATGACCTGAGCTGAAGGCAGAGGCTTAACCAACTGAGCTACCCAGGTGCCCCCTTTTTTAAAAAAGTAAACTCTACACCCAATGTGGAGCTTGAACCCACAACTCCAAGATCAAGAATCACATGCTCTATTGAATGAGCTAGCCAGGCGCCCCTATATATGGTTTTTAACATATTTAACCAGCCTATGGAGAAAGTAGTACCCAAGAACTAGGTTCTAGTTTGCTGGGCTGTTCTGTTGCATGGATAATAAACAGGGACTAAGGCTGGTGCTGCAAACAAGACCTACAGGTACAAAATACAATTTTTTACCAAATGGTCATAAATATTACTGGAAAATGAAAGGAAACTGTTTAAGAAAGGTACAATATAGGGGCGCCTGGGTGGCTCAGTCGTTAAGCGTCTGCCTTCAGCTCAGGTCATGATCCCAGCGTTCTGGGATCGAGCCCCGCATCAGGCTCCCTGCTCGGCGGGAAGCCTGCTTCTCCCTCTCCCACTCCCCCTGCTTGTGTTCCCTCTCTGGCTGTCTCTCTCTCTGTCAAATAAATAAAATCTTTAAAAAAAAAAAAAGGTACAATATAGAAAAAGACTACAAAAACAAAATCAATTTACTCACCTATCTCCCAGGCCCAAAATATACCCAACCATGGACATGACTGCTAAAGAGCGGGTGTAGTTGGTTCTTCGGTCAAACCACACCTGGAACAGAGGAGCGCACATGAACCGAGGCTCTGGAAGCTAACTAGCTTCAACATAATTATACCTCAATCAGTTGTCTTCTTATGTTCCATCAGTAACTAGTTAATAACATAAAATGGAATAAAGACCTCATTTATAATTGTAACAATGGCAAACCATGCTTGGAATAAACTTAGAGATGTATAGAACCTAGATGAATAAAAAAGAATTAACCTTTGCTTAGGAACATAAAGACCTGAGTGAATGAAAGTACCCATTCAAGACCATTAAAATGTAATAACCTCCCAAATTATTTGATACATTTAATGTAATTCTACTCAAAATTCAGTAGCACTTTTTTTGGGGGACCATGACAAAATGATCCCAAAATTTATCTGGAAGAAGAAAAAATTAAAATAGCCAATGAGAAGAGACTTTTTATTAATAGTTGTATTAACAGTGTGGTACTTGAAGAGAAATACACTTTAGAGAGATCAATGAAATAAAACAGAAGCCCCAGAAAGAAATCCAATGGCATAGAAAAATTTTTTGTATCATAAAAATGGACTCTCTTAAATAGTAGAGAAAAGACGGATTATTCGGTAAATACTGTGATGTTGGCTAATCATCTCAAAAAAATAAAATTTAAATCTTAAATTCTGAATTGGGTTGAGGATTTAAATGGAAAAACAAACTTTATAATCAGTACAAGAAAATGAATGTAGAAAGATACATATCTTGAGGTGGAGAAGGCCTTCCCAAATACAAAGCCAAAGGGAGAAACTTCAAAGGATCAAAAATCTGGTAACTTCTAACTTTTAAAAAATGTCTATATATCAAAAAAAAGCCCCAAATCCCAAACCAAGAAACATACCATAACAAAAATTTAAAAACCAAATAAGCAGGAAATTTCTAACATGTATGAAAAAGATTTAGTATCCTTAATATAAACACAACTCAAATACTATTGTAAGAAACGGGAGAAACATTAAATCACTAAATCTGTATCTGCTAAACTGCACAGCTCGCCCACTTAATTTCTGTTATAAAAGACAGTACATAATCTACAGCTGCTCGTCACAAAGACGAGTCCACCAGGCGCACGCGAACAAACAAGAAAGCCAGCCCCGGTACGAGTGCGTGGGCCAGAGGGCAGAGGCGCGCACGAGGAGCCCAGAGAGTCGTACCTCGGAGCTGGGGCTTTTCAGCCACAGCAGCTTGGCCAGGTCATCGCCGGCTGTGTTATTGACGGCGTGCTCAAACACCTCCACCTTCTGCATCAGCGTCAGGTGATCGTAGTCTGGAGCCATCTGCATCAGGACACAACCGTTCTGAGAGCAGCCCCGGACTGGCAGCTTCAACCCGGGAGGAAATGAGGCCCTGGGTCCAGGCAGAGCTGGGTTCTGATCTCACCACCCCAGCCCAAAGGAAAGGAAGTAAGAACAGTACAAAAGGGAAAAAAAGGGTATGGCCAATGGGACCTGAGGACCACGGGAACAGCCAGGCCTAAGGGTGAAACATCAGGTCCCACCCGAGTTCAAGCCTACTGGTGTCAAAGAGAGCACTGGAGCCATCGAGGTTGTGGGTAACAAACAAATCTTTCTTTCTTTTCTTTTCTTTTTTAAGATTTTATTTATTTATTTGATAGAGAGAGCACAAGCAGGGGGAGCTGCAGGCAGAGGGAGAGGGAGAAGGAGGCTCCCCGAGGAGCAGGGAGCCCGACACAGGGCTGGATCCCAGGACCCTGGGATCAAGACTTGAGCCGAAGGCAGTCGCTTAACCAACTGTGCCACCCAGGCGCCTCACAACTCTCCTTCTTATTACTTGCATCTCTACTAACATCATTTCCCCATGTGGCCAGTGCCCCGTATACATCAGGTGTTCGGTCAATACACGCTGCCTGATAAGCAATACTGTGCAGTCTCACCTAGAATGCTGAACACCTAATTTCTGGGCTTTAGGGTCCTGTTTCTTAGAGGTAATCTGCTTTAGGACTCACTTCATGAAAACTTCTTCAGTAGAGAATTCTCCCAAATAGATTTTTCAGTGATGTACATACACAGAAGAACGAGAAGAGCAGCTTTGTAGAGATTTCCCAACTTGCGAGTTACGTCAAGACACTCAAGCACTGGGTTTGGCAGCCTCATCACATACCCGCAACATGATGCGATGCTCGATGTTGAGAAGGATCTTCTTTTTCTCTCTGTAGTCCCGGATGAGGGCGTGCAGCGTGTCGCAGTGCGGGACCCAGCCGATGAGGCCCGAGTTGGTGGATAAGGGGATGACGGCGTATCTCTGGATGCTGGCACCCCCGGGAAAGCAGGGTTGGTTATCAGACGGTAACCAGAGTGCACCTCTGAGCCCCTCACAACACATGCACGCGGGCTGAATGGCGCCCCCCGCACAGGGCTGCTGTCAGGTGTGCACGAAGATGGCCGGGGCTGGCGGGAAAGCACCACCAGCCTCCTCAACCTGCCTGACAAACTCACTGCTGTCGGGGAGCAGCCCAGGACTGTTTCCAAGCCAAAAACAACCTCCAACTTAATATCCATGTTCTTAACAGAAAGACGAGGAAGAGAGAAGGGCGGACAGGGAAGGTAAAACACACCAGATGTGCAGCATCCCTAGTCTAATGGCCACGGGCCATTCCATTCTGGACCCTCTGGTGGTTGTCACAGGCATTTCCCTTGAAAGTTCGCTAAAAGTATGGACAATTCTTGTTGTCTTTGACACCTTGGCTACTAGTGACTTCCTGTCAGATACATAGGTCTACAACCGATTTCATGAAGAGACACGACCACATGGGAGGGATGTAAGGAAACCCTAGAAGACCAGTCAAATCGCTGCTGTGCCCCGCCCTCCCCCGCCCCCCTCACCATGTCCTGAATACCTGAGGTTCTTGCGAAGAGACGTTGGGTCATTGGCCAGAAGGGTGTTCACCAGGCCAAAGAGCTGCATCACTCGCTCGTCCTGCCGCAGGTCTTCGTGGCCCTTCAGGAGGAAAACAAACTCATGCCCGTTGCTGCCTGTAGAAATGGTGGGAGCAGTAAGCACAGACCAGCCCTGTATTCCCGACCTCCCAGAGACTACGTGTACCCCACCCAGTCACACTTCCACACAAACACGAAAAGTACCCTAGAACTGATGAAAAGAATGGCCCTGCTTTTGATGGCCCCCAGTGAAATGTTGGTCAAATTACAAATAAATAAAATTAAAATCAGCTCTGTCTTTGAAGATCAGGAATGATTCTGCACAGAGATGGTCATTCTGTATGTTCCCTCACAACCCACTCTCTGCCCTTCTCTGTCTTGCTCGGGCCTGTGAAACCTGACCCCTAGAGACTATATCACCTGGGGTCCCAGTTGGGCTTGGCCAATGGGGGCACTGGCAGGAGGGAAGTCAGAGGGCCAAAGGGTTTGCCCCTGACAACGGCCAGGCTCCAGTTCTAGAATTTTCCAGTGTCCCTCCACCTGGGCTACAGCTTCTGGTGAATGGCCTCTCTTTCAGGGTTATGTGCTCTCGATGGGCTCCTTGCCCTTTCGGGTCTGGAGGGTGGGGGTGAGTGATAGCTTCTCACTGTTGGCTCTCTTAACTCTGCTCACAGAAGGAAATAGGTCCTTCTTTCAAGTCTCTAATGAAATACTGTGGAGAGCCTGACTGACCCATGTTTTAGTATCAAGAGACACCAGCCCACGGAGAGATGATCACCTGGGAACCACAATGAACTGGTGCTGGTGAGTAACTACTGCATTTAAAAAGCAAGAGCCATATTAAAGGTGAGAACACTCGAAGGGCCACCAGAGCATCCAGGCCTCCCACAACTACCTACCTTAATAGGTCACAGAGCTCACTGTGAGAACTCATTTCCACTTCAGTTTGTTCCTTTTACACAGTCATTTCCCAAAGAGAGAGACCGTGATGGTGAAAAAGAACATTCGAGAGCCCAGGAGCCCTTTCTTTAGCTCTGCTTGTCACCTACCACACCTGCATCCGGATGCCCCTTTGTCGGCCCTGTCAGTCCCCTGCAGCTGCCTGCCACCCCCACCTGGCCACGCTGCACACCTTTACAGTTCCCTCCGCATATTCTACTGCAGGGCGGTTAGGCTTCACGTAAGCATCGCGACGGTATGAACAAACTAGGAGTCCTGAGGAGGATGTAATGGGAAACCCACTGGTGCTCTATTTCTCTCTCCATAAACATGGGAAAGATGCCACATGGAAAGATCAGTGGTGTGAATGGCGAGCAGTGATTTCAGAAAAGGGGAGGTGGCAGAAGCACATGGGTCCTTACCCATGAGTGTCAGCTTCCGGGGCCTCTGCTTGGAGGTGATGACCTGCAGGGATGGCGCTATGGACTGAATGCGAATGATCGGCTGGTTGGGGTCATACGTTCCTGGCACAGCCAATTCAAGGTCCCGGCACATCAGAAGTTTGGGGGAAACATACTGCAGTTCTAAGGAGGTGAGCTGTGAATAAATTACCAAAGGGGTTAGCTTTCCGCCTCCAGGGAGGAATTTAAATGCAATTTAGGTATTTTTCAAGAGATGGCTAATAGCAATGACTTGTCCTAGAGTCTGCAGATAGAAGTGAAACCAGACACTTTAGAGTTAGTGTTAAGAAAACATAAGGGAAATGACAGTTAACACTGCTAGAACCTGAAGATCCTACCTGAGGCAGCTGCTTAGAGATTCGTCTGAACACGTGATAATAGAGGTCCCAGGCTTGGGTGAGGTCCTTGACGTTCCCGGATTTCATGTACTTCCTGCACCACTCTTGGGCCTCCATTAAGTCTCGACCATATGCCTGAGCGGGGAAGCAGGGGAAGTACGCAAGTCGTCAAGGTGTGGACTAAGCCGCAGGCTGAACCCCCAAGCAGACAGCACAACTGCTTGGCCGCACGTGACGGCTGGACGGCTCTGGGCCTTCGCAAGGCTTAGCAAGGACAGCATGGAGGCCCGGTCCTGGAGGCCCCAGTCTCAGGACGGCTTATGGGCAAAGTAAGGAGAGGCATGAGCTCAGGAAGGATCTCGTGGTTTTCCAGTTAAAGCTTTGGGAGGGTTCTTATAAGTTAGTGACAATTAAATTGCTGATGTTTTTATATTCTGTGACCTCCGTCAGAGTACATTTTATTCAAGTCAGCAGGGAAGCCAGAGAGAAAGGGGTCTGGTAATGGCTTTGGGTCACGTCAAGCCGTGCTTTCTTATCCCATACCTGATTAAAAGATGTTTCCTTCAGAGTCTGGGGGCCCCGTTCCATCATAGCATGCAGGGGCTCCAGCACCTCAAACATGCCTTTCACGTTCCTCTCCCCGAAGTACAAACGAGACGCTTCTTCTAGGCCTTCATGCCACATCTCGTGCCAGAGGATGGCCACGCGGATTAGCTCCTCGCTCACCTGGACCAAAGAGGGGAAAGACAGAAGTGCCAAGGATGAGCTAACCTCAGAAAGGCCTGTCTTGGAGAGACAGGAGGTCCTCTTGCCAGCAGCACCGTTGTGAGGAAGACTCACCATCATGGCCTGCTGGACCAGGGTGTTACTGTGCTCACACATGTTCTTCAGAATCTTGTTGGCTGCGTTGTGGCGGGCCGTCGTAGTGGACTTAGAGGCCACGGTCAGGGGGTAGATGAGGGCCTGAGGCAGACACGGAAGGAACACTTGCAAACTCTTTCAGGAAGATAAGAGAGACACAGAGGATGCTGCTGACACTCATTTGAGTCCACCACTCAATCTTGGGGCGGGTGGGGGGCTCTCTTCTTCAGGATGGCCCCTGGGCCTGGGCCTGCCAGCTGGACAGATGGGATGCCTGGCTCCCAGTTCCTGCACTTGCATCTCTAGAGCAGCTTTCGGGAAAGCTGAGACCCAGATCAGAAGGTCAGCTGCTCGAGGAGAAACTGCCAGGGTGCCACATACCTGGGGGTGGTACCGGCCAATGTCTGTGAGAAGCTGGTGAATGAGGCGGCCCACCAAGGGCCTAGGCGTATCGATTCTTGCGATGAGCTGCGGTATAACCTGGTATTCAGACAGACACCATATGCAGCGCGTGAGATGTGAAAACAACTAGTTATTCTTCTGGGCAATGACCAGCTCTTGAAACTTGTGGTAGATGCTGGTAAGCTCTAAAACGGTTCATTCCCTTCAGTTCTCTGGGAGAAACTAAAGAAAATACGGAGTCTCGACCTTGGGACCGATCCCCCCTTCTTTACCACTGTTCACTGAACACCACATGATCCCAGGAGGAGACAGAGCAGGAGTGAGACCTGAGCCGGCCTTACCTGTAACCAAGTGTCAATCTGGATCGCTTTCACCCCCTCCACTAAGGCTTCATTTACATCTGGCCAGTGACCATAGTCAAACCATAAGGTGAGGACTCTGGAGAAGAAGAATGAGAAAATCACAGAAAATTGAGTTTCCAAATTTTTATCTTTTTTTTAATCTTTAAGACTCTTGAGAAAAGAATTGGCAAAGGGCGCCTGGGTGGTTCTGTCAGTTTTGTCTGACTCTTGATTTTGGCTCAGGTCATGCTCTCAGGGTCCTGGGATCAGGCCCCACATCGGGCTCTGTGCTCAGCAGGAGTCTGCTTGAGGATTCTCTCTCTCTCCCTCTGCTCCTCCTCCCCCTGTTCACACTTTCTCTTTCTCTAAAATAAATAACTCTTAAAAAAAAGAATGATTGGCAGGGCCTCAAATCAGTGGTTCTCCAGTGTCTGGTCTCGGGGACCACCTGGGAAGGGTGGTTGGTGATGGTCGTTAATACTTGGCTCAACACAAGGAGGGGCATCCCAAGTGAACCATTATTTTGTTTCAGATAATGTAGAGGGTTCAGCATGGTCTAAGCTCAGAAATCTAACAGATGAGCCCAGGGACAACGTATGCATAATCTTTGCACATACAAAGTCACCTGGAGACCAGTGGCAACAGGGTAAATGTAGGACTCAGCTGTCCCCGTCACCCATAGCCTCTGTGTCATTTGTTTCGGCCTCTCTAAGTGGCCTCTCAAAGCTGAGGGGAGGCTCCTGGGTGGCTCAGTCGGTTAAGCATCTGCCTTGGGCTCAGGTCTTGATCTCAGGGTCCTGGGATCGAGCCCCATGTCGGGCTCCCTGCTCAGTGGGGAGCCTGCTTCTCCCTCTGCCTGCCTCTCCCCCTGCTCCTTCTCTCTCTCTTGCTCACTCTCTCTCGAATAAATAAAAATCTAAAAAAAAAAAAAAGCTGAGGGGATTTCAGCACTACTGCCACAAACAGATACGCTCCTTCCCTTCATGAGAGAGCGCGCGCGGAGCATTCTCAGGCCAAGCCTCCTCCTCAGTCTTGGCGGGTGGAGGCTGGTCAGCCGTTACTCTTGGATATGCTCATCACGGTGGGGAAGGCGAGGAGGACGTCACGGGTGATTCCGTGTCCTGCTGCACACACAGCCTGCCGGGGGCCCTGCCCTCCTCTGATACCTCAGGGTGTCCTGGAGGTTGTTGCCTCGTGACAAGGAGATGGAACGGAAGAAGCCCTGGACGGCAGGGACGGTGTACATCAAGAGGGTTTTGGACAAATCCTGTTGGAACACACGCATGTTAATGGACACTCTGGCCTTAGTTTTCTCATCTGTAAAAGGGGCCTCACAGCATACCGATAGTACCTCCGCCTCAAAGAGAGGTTATGAGGTTAAATCAGTTAATGCGTGAGAAGCCTCTGCATTAGCACCTGGCACACAGCAAGCACTCAGGAAATGCCAACTGTGTCACAATCGCTATCACCTTGGGCTAATGGTGGCAGGGGGAGGGGGCCGAGACTGAACACGCCGCCCCCTGGGCCTGCTAGCCAACCTGGAGCACTCCGGAAGGACAGCCGGAGGGAGGCGGGGTGGGGGGAGGAAAAGGCAGAGGATGGATCCCGCCGGCCTCTGTCCTCAAGCGGACCCGCAGATGTGCACGGCCACCCACACACACAGGTGCAGGCTTTAAGGGGATGAGCTCATTCCCGTGGGAAGAATGACCAGAAACTCAGTCTTCAGCGTGGGGGCCAAAGCAGCGCCTCAAATACAAACACATGCACAAAAGCACCGTCTTGAACAATGCTGGCTGACAAGCCACACCGTCTAGGTTCCTCGGGCCCTTCAGAGTGAAGCCCGGGTTCCTCAGCGGCCCCACCATCTCACTCCTCAGAGCGCCTGGTGCCGGGCTCAGTCCTCGCTGGGGGAGGAAGGGAAGGGTACCTCAGTGACCTTCTTCTGCAGAGGAGACGGGGTGGGGCTGTTCTCGGTGCTCTCGGCCTCGCTCTCGCTGTTGCTGCCCTCGGTGCTGGTGGCGGTGGCCGTGGCCGTGGCCGCTGTGGTGGCGGCCGTGGTCGTGCTGGTGATGTTGGCCCCGCTGGCGTGCCGCAGCTTCTTCTTCTCGTCCCGGGCTTGGTTCTGATGCTTGTAGTGCAGTACAGCTTCGAAGTTCATCACTGCCCACGCGTGCCAGGCCTGGGTGGGGCGAGAGTCGAGGATGAGGAAGCTTGAGTGCCAAGGCCTTAGAGGCGTGAGGCCAAAGCTGAGGAGGAGCACTGGGACTGCCCTTTCTTCTCAGTGGCCAGCAGAGCAAAACTTCACCGAAACACTCAGGAATGGGGCCTTTTACCAGATTCAGCCTGATTCCTTCATTTTGTGGTGCCCTTACTGGAACAGGACTGTGGTGAGGGCTGGGGGGGAGGGGGGCACCCGAAGAGGAGCAAGCCAGGTCCTTGTCTCAGGGGCCTTCCGGTCTGGTGGAGGGCCCAGCAACCCGAGGACAGGCAGATGTGAGGGGGCAACGAGACGTACAACGGACAGCCAGGGTCAGGGAAGGCTTCGTAGAGGGGAGGTTTCTGGGGTAGGGACTGAAGGGAAGCCTTTGATGGGCAAGGTGGGGGTAAGAGCACAGCAGCAGGGACTTCCTGGCCTGGGGAGGGCAGGGACGAAGATGCAGGGTGGCCAGCACAGGGCGGTTCACAAGAAACAAAGAAACAGATCCGACTGGAGCGTAGTCCGTGATGGAGGGCGGTGAGGGGGAAGGTTGGCAAAGGGCAGGGTCAGATTGTGGACAGGCTAACATATTAGGCCGAGGAGATCCCATTTCATTCTAGATTTTAAGGATTCCTTTGGCAGCCATATATGAAACACTATTTATAGGAGCACAGGTGTAGGGGAGTGATGGTAAAAGTCTTAACCAGGCGGCGCCTGGGTGGCTCAGTTGTTAAGCATCTGCCCTCGGCTCAGGTCATGATCCCAGGGTCCTGGGATCGAGCCCCGCATCGGGCTCCCTGCTCCGCGGGAAGCCTGCTTCTCCCTCTCCCACTCCCCCTGCTTGTGTTCCTTCTCTTGCTGTGTCTCTCTCTGTCAAATAAATAAAATCTTAAAAAAAAAAAAAAAAAGTCTTAACCAGGCCCTAGGTCAGTGGGAAAGGGAGCACATCTGTCCAGCTCTCCCATCCGGCCCGGGTGTGCCCTGTCAGAGAGCCAGTGCCCAATGACCATTCACTGGGAGAAGGCTTTGGTGCTTCTTTTGGTAAAGGAGGAACTATCCATGCTCTGCAGTTTCGAGCTGCGGTGACCTCTGGTGCAGCACTGTCTTGTGCAGACAGCATGAGGCACACTTTGATTTGGGGCCTCCTAAGTTTGCACTGATGGCAGGACACTAAATACTCCGCTGGATATACTTTCTGGATCATCGGGAAATTCCTTTAGCATCCCTTGCTAAAAACCTTTCTTTAATATAAAAGTGTCCATTTTTCTACCTAAGCAGAGTAGGTTGATCATAATTGACCTTTATCTGATGAGGCACAATTCTGCAATGACCCAGGCTGTTTCCCCACACCTTTCATTTATTCAACAGCTCTTCTTTACCCACTCCGTGCCAGGCATTGAGCCAGGGGACGTGGTGAGCAAGACAGAAATAGTCTCTGCACACACACAGGACCACACCACTACAGTAAGACAGCATAAACCCAAAAGGAACCATACAGAGAAAAACTTAAAATTCCAGGAACCAGTTTTTTTTCCTCGTGATTTGTTTCTTTTCTAAAATTTGAGTGAAGAAAAGTAATCTGGTTAAGAGACACTTCCAATTGGTAAGGTTCCAGCTAATCCAGGGTTTACTGGATGGAACTGAAGCTGTCCTAGATAGAGTAATTATTGCTGCTATCACGAAACGGGCATTTTTCAGATCAGAATGAAGCATGCTTCAATCAGGGTAAGATTTTTACTGTAGATGCTTCTGTGTCTTCAGATACATGTTTTGATCTCAGAGGGATTAATTCACAAAGTATTAGCAAGTGGAGGAAATGCTGGAAATGAAATCGATGACGTTTGCTGTACCAAGCAGCTATTCCCAGGAGGTAGGTCCCTCAGGGAAGACCTAAAAACTAAGGCTATGTGCTCTCATCAAAGATGTGTTCTTCCCCAAATCCCTCCTCTAGCAGCCAACCGCATCTTTGATACATTTTCTAATTCTGTTTATCTTCCTGAAAAGTTCCCTATGTCATAACAGGATGTTACCCAGAGCTTTCCAATAAAAACAGAGAAAGTGAAGTTCTTAGATGAGGAGCAGGCAGGGATGGAAATCAGGAAGAAGCCGGGAAGGAACAGATGACCCGAGGGAAGATAAAGTTCCAGAGACTGACGGTGCGTCCAGATGCTCGTAGGAAAACAATCAGCTACGAGTCTGTAAGACAACAAGCATTCCCCCGTGCCACATACACAATAATGGTGTGATAAAGCGTTTCTCAAGAAAAAAAGACTCTATCAATCTTTCTGTACGATGAAGCTCGTAGGGGGCCTCTGGCAGCCTGGCTCCTGGCGTGCGGGCCAGCAGGGCTGAGGCGCTGGGCTCCCACCGCAGGCGGCGCGCCGGGGAGCCCGCAGCCCAGAGTTACCTTGTACCAGCCGCGGTCGTGCTCTGTGGCCGCACTGCAGTACTGCAGCACCTTGGGGATGGTGCTCTCGTTGATGCCCTGCAGGTTCAGCTGCCACTCCCCGAGCTTCAGGAAACACCTGGAGACAGAGCAACGAGCCCACGCTGCTACCCCCGCATGCTAGCTCCCCACCCGCCCAACAAGGAGAACAGCCCATTCTGTCCGCGGAGCAGGAAAGCCTCCCTGATGCTTGTGCTTGCTCCCAGGAAGCACCGTGAGGCTGGGCTTTTCAAGCACCAGGATTCTCCACCACCCAGAAGGAAAAAAATGGGCGTTAGGGCCGCGTTTTGAATGTATCATTTCTTCTCCTTGACCTGTGTTTCAATGCTAACATCAACCAGGACCTGGTACGGGGTAGGTCTGCATGGACCTACCCACACCAACTTCAGTTTTGGGAGGGTGTCGGCTGCTGAGTAACTTTTCCTATTGATTGCTACCGGCTTCCCCTCATCTCTCCTTTCTCCCCTCCATTTTTAATAATAGATGCATATCAATATATGATATTATATCATGCATCATATATAATGACATACGTCATTTATAATAGATCATATTTATCATGATAATATTAACAACCAATACTTACTGATTGCTAGTCTCTTCCAGGTACTGCTCTAAACGGTTGATGTGTTTGTTCTATTTAACCCTCATACCGCCTTCTACCGCCCTAACAAATAGGAGCTCTCATCATCCCCCTTTTATACGATGAGGAAACTGAGGCACAGAGCGGTTAAGTAACTCATCTAAAGTTGCACATCGAAGCAGCAGCAGAGCTGGCATTTGCAGACAAGGGGGTCTGACTCTCAAGCCAGACACCGGGAGGACAACAGCACATGGATGCTCTGGGGCTGAATCCTGGGCAAACAGCAGCAGGGGCTCTGGCGCAGCTCGATTCGATGGCTGCCTGGGGTTCCTACTGCAAAAGGCGGTGTCAGCAGCTCGCTGCCCAGGGAGTTCTGAGCATTCCCGCCATGCCGCAGAGGCTGCTAGCACTGGGGGGACTGGAGCACAGCTGGCCCCGGCCAGCGGGGACACCTCACCGGGCCATGAGCTTGTGCAGCTCTTGCTTGTGCTGCTGGTCCTCGGTGGCGATGGCGTGCTGGGCCTGCTGCTGCATGGTCTGCACGAAGTGTTGCATGTGCTGGAAGGCATCAATCTGTACCGGACAAAAGCAGGGGGAGCCGCTTGCCATTCAGCCTGGCCTCGCAGGACAGAAACCCCCATTCATCTCATGAGCCCTCGAGCCGACCCCCCTGTCCCAGGAGAGCACCCTGGAGCACAGGGCGAGGGTCCCCTAGGACAGGGGGCCAGGGCAAGACGCTGGGAGATGGTTGGGCTTTTCAAGAAGACTCATACTTTTCCAACTCAAGTCTCAGCTCTCCTTGGCTAACTGTACTGCTATTTTGAGAAGCCTCGGAAAAGCTACTTGCCTGGTTACCCCGAAATAACAATCCTTAGGAAGAAATGTGAAACAACTGCTTACTTCGCTGTCAACATATTGCCCCGGGGGAAGCCAGGCTTCTGGGGGATTGTTCCAGGCCCGTAAAACTTTAGTACTTGTTTAGAACTCTACGGTACCTTGGACACTCCAGCAGAGCCCAAACTATAGTTTTAAAAATCCGACAGAACCCTCAGTACCCAAATAAGAACACACAGATGGGGTGAAGCCCCTCATCCATCCATCCAAGGAAATAGGGGGAAGACACTGCCTGAGCAGACATCTAGGTGAACGGGGTGGCTTAGGAGTGAAACCGTCACAGCACCCTCAACCCATTCCATCTATTTACACCACAGGACTTGATACAAAGTGAGCCGAGGCACTTGGGTTAGGAACAGGGAGCTGAACAGGGAAGGGCAGACATGCAGGGTCAGAGATCTGGGAATAAGGTACCAGCCATCTGTAGAAGCCCACATGTCCACTCCCACCAGCATCTTGATTAATGGGATCCACACTATTTTTAAAGGGCCTCACGGGTGGAGACAGAGCATACAAACATGAAAAGCTCCAATGGAAAAAAGGGTGGGATGTAAATCCACCAACATGGGGAGGGGAAACGGTATGTGAGAGAGTGGAAAAGAGGCAACACATTCTTTGCTGCAGAAGACGGGGGAAAAAAAAATCAACGCTTCCAATAAATAAGGTCAGAATGGTCTCCTTCCATTTTCTTTTTAGAAACTGAAATGTGTCAGTAGTGATGGTCTTGAAGGAAAATACAACTCCCTGGCTTGGGGGCCAGGCCCAACCTCAGATACCTTTCAACGGAAGGAATTAATTGGCATCAACAGACAGGGCTCCCCCCAGAGCCAGAATGACATGACAAACGATTTATCAGGCAGCTAATCCACGCATGGGGACAGGGCAGACACACAGATGTTCCGACAGGTAACAAGACACCTGTCCCCCTCAGACAGCTGCCTTCACGGGGTTCCATTACTCACCCTGGCTTTAAAAAATGAATGACATTAGCAGTCCGCACCTGAGAAGTGATAAATGTTCCTTTAGTTTTTCCTCTATGAGAACTGCACTGAGCAGACTTAAAACTGACTAAGAAGGAAACAAAGAACTGAGAGGCAGCACTGGAAAGATCAACCACGAGATGGGGGATGGCTAAGCCGGTGTGCCGAGCGTGTCTGTCAAGCATGTAAGGGCTGAAGCAGGAGCTCTGACGCCAGGGCTATTCGGAGCCCGCACGCTCCGTGTTGCTGGCAGTCCAGACACACAGTGTAGATTCCTTTCAGGAGACTCAATCAGGCGCTGAATCAAAAATAAACTGCCCAAACCGGGGAGGACTGCGTAGTAGTTTGGATTTGAAGCTCAGTCTTAAGTAAATTTATCCAGCATGGGAGAATCTGTATCCTTCTATTCTGTGGCATGGAGGCCATTACTTTCAAGGAATTCAAAGTGTTCTATTAAAATACCCTCTTTTCTCCACCTCCAGAAAGCAAGGATGGAAAAACAGATTCTTTCTCTCTTACAGATGAAGGACTGGCTGCTCAGAGGAAGGGGCTTCTCTTGCGCCCAGAGTTTCAGCTGCACGTCCTACTCCTGGCTGGTGGGCAAGATCGATGTCCTCAGCTTAGTGAGATTTCACAGAAGGACCCACCTGTCTCTAGATTCTGGAGAGTGGCTCGTCTAGGAAAACATGGGACATAACACCTTCTGCCTGACGCCTTCCTGCAGAGCAGGCTCTGCTTTTCTCAAACTCTCTCACCTGCCTTATGCAAGGCAGAATACAATCACTTTACTGAATTATTTGTAGTGGAGGAAAGTAAAGCCCAGAGAGGAAAAGGGACTTGCTCAGTAGCATGATTATTATTACGTAGTTGGTTCTCTTTAAGTGACTCCTGAAAAGATGTAACATCTCTAGCTCTGGGCTTGAAGTTCAAGCACCTGACCTGAAAGAGGTTTCTAAATTTCTAATGCCTGTCGTTTCATGGCCTCCATTGGAATCTGGGCTCCTAAGAAGAGGCCATAATGTGTGGAGAGGTTGGGCTGTGGTCATATGTTGAAAGAAGTCACTCCCTGGTTGAGACATTAGCCAAGAGGCTCCTGCTGCCTCCCTTTGGCACAACGTTCAAACACTTGGACGCTGTACACAGGAAGGAAACCAGACTACACTCAGATCCAGCACCTCCTGTTTTTCTCATTTGCCTGGAGGAAGGTCAGGCTTTGAATCAGGAGTGCTCCTGCCCGGGAAGTTCGCAGAGACTTACAACAAAACCAAACCAAACCCCCCAAAACAACAAAAAGAAAACAAAACCCCCAAATAACACACGTAGAGAATGGAGCTCAGGCTGATCCTATTGACGCAAACCCCGTCGAAGACCCAGCGCTGGGGTGCAGGGCTCCCGATCCCACTCTGGGTGGCTTTCGCAGTCACAGTCAACCACCCAAAAAGAAGTCAATTTCCAGACACGGTCCCAGATTTCCTTAAGTGTGCCTTCCACAGCCTCGGCTGCAGTGGTCGCTCTGCACTCCTTTTTCCCAGCAGGCCCCACGTGGGGACCACGATGGGGAGAGGAGGAGAGCTGGGACGCTCCCTCTGTTTGGTAAGGGGGATGAAGAGCCAGAGCAGGGGCTGATTTTGCCTCCAGGGCCAACTTTTTGTTAATCATCACCATCATTCAGGGAGATCGTTTCAAAAAAGAAAACCAAAACCCCCACCAGGAGCCACACATATTTCCCTGTCTGAGGAAGGACCCTGTCTGTAAATAAAGGAAGAGGAATTCTATGCTGGCTCTAAGAAGACGCTCCCTACTGGATTCAGCATGACACTCTGGGTGTTGCTGCTTTTGAATCCTAACTGATGATTGGAAAGGAGACGAAAAGTCTGAAAAACCCGACTGGTCTTATGAAATTTCCAGTCTATGTTTTCACAGATATGCTGCCTTTTGGGTACTGAAAAGCCCACTTTCTCTTGGGAGGCGGGGGGGGGGGGGGGGTGGTGAGGAGGCCAGAAATTGTGCCCTTTCTATGTTCCAGCATACTCCGTCTGCTGATAAATACAACTGTGACTACACTCAAGAGTTTGGTCAATGGTACACGTGTAGGCCCTCGAATACGAGTCACTTCTGAAATCAGGCCAAATAGTTTCCTAATAGGAGCAGACTCCCTGACATGGTGGTTTGGAGGCTGTTTCCTTCTGGGCCCCAAGGCAGTGAGAGGCCGGTTAGTGAGCATTCTGGAGAAACATGGTCTACTGCTGGATGGATTCGGATACAGACCTTGCGAGCACTCTTCCACATGTTTTTCATGTAGGCGTAGGTCACTTGAGGGTGAACTGTTGGCAGAGGATGGTCAAGTTGCCGAGATGGATCAACTCCCAGGAGCAACACTAAGGTTTTATGAGCAAGGGCCTTAAAAACAAGAGAGGTCGCGTGGTAAACAGAATGGGACTGGGAGCGCCTTTCCCTCCTCAGCCTCCCACCCCACCCTATGGTGGGGGTTACTCACCAGCCTGCCACTCTTCCCACAGAGACTGGCATACTTGAGCCAGGTCCTCATGTCCTCATGAGGGCTGACCACGAGTGACCGCACCATCAAGATTTTCTGCCAGTCCTCCACAATACGCTGGCAGCCCTGGAACATTCAGGAGTGAGAATTAGGCATGTCCTCCGCTATAGCTTTAATCCCCAACAAGCAACAGCAAAACCTGCCTTGAATCAACAAAGACATTCATTTTTACAACCTCAACTTTCTCAAGTGAAGGGTACTGTGAAGAAACACACTTCTTAGGAACCTCTCAAAATCTGAGGATCAGGAGAGTATAGGCTCTGGTCCTTGAGTCCTGGCCCTGCAGCTTCCCATCTGTGGGACACCGCACACGTTACTTAACCACTAAAACGGGAGTAAAGATAGTACCAACTTCATAGGGCTATGATGAGGGCGACATGAATTAAACTACTGAAATTTCTTTTCTGGATTGTAAATGCATTTTTTTTTTTTTAAAGCCAGTCTTCTTTTTTCATAACGGATTGTATTTATTTATTTGAGAGAGAGGGAGAGAGAGAGAGAGTGAGAAAGAGAGAGGAGCACCAGTGGGGTGAGAGGCAGAGGGAGAGACAGACTCCTCGTTGAGCAGGGAGCCAGATATGGGGCTTGATCCTGGAACTCCGGGATCGTGACCTGAGCCGAAAGCAGACGCTTAACTGACTGAGCCACCCAGGCGCCCCAATAGTGCATTTTTAACTTTGATTTTTTTGCTTCAGCTTCTCTGGCTGAAGAAGACAATCACTGACAAATCCAACTTCAAATGTATCATACAGGGGAGCCTGGCTGATTCAGTCGGTAGGGCATGTGACTCTTGATCCAAGAATGTGAGTTCGAGCCCCCAGTTGGATGTAGAGATTACTTAAAAATAAAGTCTTGGGGCACCTGGGTGGCTCAGTCGTTAAGGTTCTGCCTTCAGCTCAGGTCATGATCCCCGGGTCCTGGGATCGAGCCCCGCATCGGGCTCCCTGCTCGGTGGGGAGCCTGCTTCTCCTTCTCCCTCTGTCTACCACTCTGCCTACTTGTGCTCTCTCTCTGTCAAATAAATAAATAAAATCTTTAAAAAATAAATAAATAAAAAAATAAAGTCTTTAAAAAAATATATCATTCAAAATTTGAAAGATGAATTAAGTATAAAAGAAGTTTATTTTTATTTATTTTTTTAAAAGATTTATTTATTTGACAGAGACAGACACAGTGAGAGAGGGAACACAAGCAGGGGGGGTGGGAGAGAATCAGGCTTCCTGCGGAGCAGGGAGCCCAATGGGGGGCTCGATCCCAGGACCCTGGGATCATGACCCGAGCCGAAGGCAGACGCTCAATGACTGAGCCACCCAGGTGCCCCTAAAAGAAGTTTAAATAAATTCTCAGATGCTGCTGCTTGTAAGCGGTGGCATCGTCAGTCCTGAAGTTATTAATGCCTAAACCTGCACGAAGACTTGCCTAGATTCTTTCTGCTTCATTTTCATTGGTCTCAGATCAAAAACTGCATGTAGAAGGAAAAGTGCCTCATTCACTCACACACATAAATTCCTTTTAATTAAAAAAGAGTGAATTCATTGTTATCAAAAGGGATAGGCTAATTTTATATCAAAAACTTCTGAGGGTAAGTGGCCCCTCCTCTTCCACCTTCGCTGTAAGAAGTCAGACTCAGAGACAAGCCACTAGGGGAGCAGGGCTGGTCACTCCATCAGCAAATCTGTCCATTTGAAAGACAAATGGAACCAAAGGAGTCATCCTCCATGGAGGTGAGTCTGAGAATCTAGCAACAATGGTCGCAGGCTTTTAAATATGACAGGATCCACTGTGAGCCTAAATAAGGAACCCAAGGCAAGTAAGGCTGACCCCTCAAACTGCCCCATGGGAGACTCTGGCAGGGGATTTCAACTTAAATGACTTGACCACAAAAGGGCAGCTCATTGAGTGCTTTGACAGCAAGCCATCCACAAGAGCCAAATTTCTACCACAAACTTAATGCTTTATTTTCAGGCCTTGGACCATATCTTTCCATCCCATTAAGTGTGACAACACTGATTTGGAAAGTTATGAAAATAGGAAAAAGTACATTGAGTGACTGTTTTGGAAACTTCTCACCATCTGCTAGTTTCTTCCAGAGGCTGAAATAATCTGGCCCCCTTTAAGCCAAAAAGCATCTTGTCTCAAGGTAGGAAAGTCACGAAGGCCTCAGATGCTGACAGTGTCTTGGACATGATAAAATCAAACACGGGTTTCCCCTCTCCAAGATGCATTTATTCCACCCCTGTCCGGATCTCTATTTGAATAAAGCCTCCCTTGTTAGAATGGCAGAACACTCATCAGATCTCTGATTTGGAAATTCTTCACCCCATTATGGGCACTTAAAAAAAATGGGGTGTGTACAAGTCAGGTGGGAAATGCTTGCTTTGTGGAATTCTCTTCTGGTGTCCAATAGACAATTTTCCATCAAAACATTCACTGGGCATTTCATAATTGCTAATAAAACATATGAAAGAACCGCATGTGCTCACTGCCACGCACAAACGACTGTATTCACACATGCTCCTTTGCCCGATGCTCTTCCCTTGCCAGTGGAATGTGCCCTGAGCTTCCCAGACAGGAATGCAGCCTGGAGTGAAAAGGTTTTGTCACAGCCTACCGAGGGGCCTGGAACCACAGACCCTGATTTGCCTGGAGACAGAATTTGGAAATAGGTGTGGATGGGCCAAGAGGAACAGTCTAAAACCAAGGAGGCTAATTATGATGCACGGGGGACAAGCGGCTTCTGGAGTGGTAAAGGCTTTCTCTCCTTTGAAAATGAACTTGCCCTACTACCGACTCAAGGAATGGGAGAACTGTCCTTTCCAAGAACACTTAAGACTGCTGACTTCCAGATCTGGAACTGACCGCGCCTCATGCTCAGATGATCAGAATGTACAATGAAAACACTGATGGAGGACTTGGAGAAGTTTCTCCATGAGGGAAACTTCAGTAGAAAGCAGTCTGAAGAGAGACCGTGCATGACTGTGACCGGAGGAACAGTAAACAGCAAGGGTTGGTCGGCTGAAACATTAGGCAGCCCCATTTAAAAAGCTGGATGCAGGCAGCCAGTAAGTGGACTTAGAGTAGTGGTTCTGTGTTGGCCACACACCGGAAGCATCTGGGGTGGCTGGAGAGATATTGATCCTGGGTCTATCCCCAGAAATTTTGTTTTATTTGGTCTGGGAAGTGGCCTGGGGATCCAGATTTTAAAAATCCCTGCAGGTCATCCTATCGGGCAGCTGAAGCTAAGAACCACTGATTCTGAGGTTAAGATTCTCAACAGGCTGTCTGTAAGTGTCACTTACTAAAGACATTTTCTTGTGTTCCTAGAGAAGGGTCAGAGGAGGCTGGAGAACTGGTCATTCGCTCACAGCTAAGGGCTGAGCCGCACAGCCTCTGAGTGCTTTGCCTTGAATGCCACCCCAGCTTCTGTGGGGAGGCAGGGAGCATGTGCTGGGCAAGAGCAGGGGAGGGAGAGTGGGGTCGGGGGGCTACTGGGGGCTTTCTAGCAGCCTCACCTGCAGTCTCTCCCACCAGATCTGGCGGATGATCTCCCGTCGCTCAGGGACAAGTTTGTACTGGATAACCTCCTCCAGCTCGGAGAGCATGTGGCAAGAGACCATGGCCTGATGGAAGCAAATCACATTCTCACTTAATACTGCATGAACAATCTGAAAGCCAGGATTCATTTCAATCTTTCCTTCTAGCGACAGGGTATCTGCTGAGAATACACAGGCACGTTCCCAGCAGCCTGGGAGTCCTCACTCGGCCACGCTGAAAAAAGAACTGAAGTGAGCCTCTGAAACGACCCTGTGCAGAATATTTCACACTCACCCCATATGCCCGACTGTAGCTCTCTCCTGCCATAGCGGTTAACTCAGCATCCAGCAGGTCTCTGGCTTTGTCGATGCACTAGAGGAGAGACAGGAGAACCACAGAACTGAGCTGTGGGCTTGGGGGCCAGGGGCGGTGCTGTTTTTTTTTCAGGCTTGTCAGCTAGCTGGAGTTTATTCATTTCACTTAAATTCTAGGGTGAAGAAAAAAGTTCACTGAAGAAGGGAAGAAACCTTTTACCAGATCTGTAAAGCTAAAGAAGAACGTTATCCGACTTCTCAGAAGAGAAAGAACGTATAGCAACTGCAAGCTTACCATCCTGAATCCCGGGGAACTAGGGAGGGAACATGCAGGCTTAGAGACGGAAGCACTGTGCTCTTGCGTCTCCAGAGGACAGCCTGTGGACCTGCTCTCTTTCATCTTCTCCTTGCTGGACACACTTGTGAGCCTAAACTGTGCACACTCTCAGTAGCCCCATGTGGTCGTCACTGGCTTCTAAGCCATCTTGTCCTCATGAGGGAGCGCCTCCACTCTGGCAGAGGAACGCCCAAACCTGCCCATGTCACGGGGGCTTCTGTGCCTCAGTTCTGGTCCTGTAAATCCCAGCTTGGAGGATGGCCGCGGGACTGTGGCTTGAGTCTTCCGTTTCATCAACCAAACACCCTGCACGTGGAGCTTTTCTTTCTCGAATGTTTGAGACTGAGGACGGTGTCCCCATCCCTTAGGTGCTCAGGTCACTTAACCCAGCACCCCATCCAAGACAGTCCAGTGCCTGTCAGGATGTGATTACTTCATTCTTTTATTCTGCAGGCCAGCATGGGATTTTTCAAATCTGATGCTAGCTTTCCCGGAAGGTCATCCCTGTGTGACACTCCTGCCAGAAGGGGCTCGTGACTGATCCCCGCTGCAGGGGGTACTGCTGCTGTCCCCATCCTCCTCGGGTGAGACAAGACGGTTTCTCTCTACTATGAGGAATGCTAGCAAAGTGATCAAAGCATGCAATGATGACCCGAGAAGTTCACTGCAGAGCAATGTAAATGGTAACTTCCCCAACACCTTGGTTCCTCTCAGAGCAGAAAGTGGCCCTGGCCGATGTGCTGGCAGTCTTCTTCTGAGTATTCTGCTCCAAAGCCTAGATTCCCGTCAGCTCACAGTGCCAAACACCAGAGCGGAAGTACATTAGTCCCTTTCTGCAGGCATTGCGTGCCTAGGAACTGACAGGGCACACATTACTATCTTTTCTTTGCTAGATGGTCTGAGTCCATGTAAGTTTTTACCTGTTGCGCCAAGGAGAAGAGGTCCTGATGCAGCGCCAGCACAGCTCTGTAAAATGCCCCATCGTGGGTGTCCCGAGGGATCATACAGGTGTACTCCTCCATGCTGTCCCACTGACCTACACACACACACACACACACACACACACACACACACACACAGAAAAGCATGGGGGGGGGGTCAGCTTACTGGGCTAGGGTAGCAGCTCAAATAGGCCTTGTCATTGTTACTTGCATTTAGCTTGGGGTTCAAACAAGACAAACTTATGCCTGATGTATCAAAACCCCACGGAGACTCTGTACACTCTATGGGGTTGAGTGAGCCAATTTAACAAACAAAGCCACATCTGTCTTCCAAACACAGGACTCCATTGCTGCCCCAGGGAGTTCTGTGATCGATGGGAGAAACAGAGTGAGTGCAAAGCCTACAAGTCAAGAGGCTTTAATGTAGCACCTCATTAACCCAGAGAACTCTCTCCAGTTTCCCTAGGTGAGATGGAATGGCTTTCTTCCCTACTAGCAAAGCAGCTCACAGTTCAATGGTACGTTGGAAATTACATTTTCCCCTAAACAATTGAAAGTGGTCATTACCCAGACACGGGGCAGGATTAGACAAATAGTTTGCCCGTCTCTGGCAGTACCTGTGCCTCAGGAGGGAGGAGATAAATATTAAAGAGGCTCTGTTGTAACAGAAAGATGGGCTAGGTCCTAGCATGGTAGTCTCTGTGTCAGGGCAGACGAGGGAAATGGCTGCATCTGAGAAGAGATATTCACTTCCCCTGATGGGGCGGGCATGTATCACATGCCAACATTTCCAAGGCCATCTGCAGAAAAGATAGCAGCCTCATTAGCTGCAAACTGCAGGGCAGCTGATTTTACAAGGCATTTTCCTGCCTTTCACTCCAGACCATCGGCTCATTCATTCTCTATGCCTCTGGGCAAAAGCAAATGGCAAACGATGACTCCTCAGGAAGCAATTTGTTTTTGAAAAATGTTCTGGATCCAGCCAAGAGCTCATGAATGGCAAGGATATAAGCTCTGTGACTCAAGAGGGATGGAATGGAGGTAGAAGGTTATGTAACCTTCTTCTGGACTCCATAGGTGAAGCTTTTCACTTGGGACAGCCTATGGATTCTTTCCCCTCTTACTGAGAACATCTCTGGAATAGACAGTAATCCTCTCCCAGCTGGGGCTTGGTGTCAGAAATCTACACGTGTCTGTGGGGACTAAAAGGAAATCTCTCCCTTAAAATACTCAGGGAGTCGGAGTAAGGGGGTGAGCGTTGGGCAGCAAGGAGAACAGAAAATACAAAACTGTCAAAATTTTTATAACTGTTGGAGAAGGTGAGGGCATATGGGGATTCATTACACTATTCTCTTCGCTTTTTTGTTTTAGTAAAGTTCTAGAATAACAGTTAAGAAATAAAAGGGGACAGAAAGTTGTCCTCTCTATTTCTGCTAGGGGTACAGACATGATGGGTGGAGCTCCAGCAGCCATACCGGATTATGAGGTAGACTCAAAGATGGAGGCCTCATGCAAAGCAGAAAATATGGAGAGAGGCTAATGACAGTGGAACCAGGACACCAAGTTGGAAATTTCTACTTCTAGATTTTATTTATATGAGAGAAAAATTTTGAACCAGTAACTTGTTTAACATAAACAATACCAAACAAACCTCACTAAATATCTTGATTTTGATGCTTGCTCACCAGTTTCCTTGGCTTCCCCAGGAAGGGCCATTTTTACCTGAGTCTAACAAGTTACTTGTGGTCATCAGGTAGAAGGGAGAAGTGGGACAAGTACCTGTGGATACAGATTTCTGGACACTTTTGTGGACCTGACGTCTCTACCCGGAGCCACAGTACCTTCCTTTTCGAATGCGAGCCCCCCGCCTCCCTCTCCCTACCTTGACCGGGGTGCCTGCGAGGGAAGCCTCACCTAAACCCCATGCAGCTGCGGCAGCCATGCGGGCCATCTTGGCTTGGGTCTCATCATTAACCAGGGTCCACTTTTCACAGCACTGCTGGTGGAGCTGCCCCCTGAAGGAGAAGAACCATACAGTTGGGTTAAGTGAAATCACCTCCATAACCTGCTCATCTTCCTCTCTAGTCCCTTTGCTTAAGCTGGGGCTACACAGAGACTGGATGACAGGGGCCTGCCTGGAACTGGGAACCTTTAAATAAAAAGCATTTTTGACTGGGTCCTAAGATACAGGAGAAGTGGTCGGTTATTTGTTGTTTCTATGGCCTGGTGGCTCACAATTTGTCTGCGAGTGACTTTATCAAAGACAGGGACTGTGCCTAACTCTATGTGATCTGAAATGTCCTGAACATCTGGCCCTCTTCATAAATATTAATAGCTTCTGTCCTATGCCAAGGAACTGCGGGCTCTGTCCCCCAAGCAGGCCTACAGAGAAAGCAACCTGAAGAGACACATCTGGACACATTCATTTTGGGCTCAAAGCTGCAGGGAGAACAGGCTCTTACAAGTGTGATACGAACGGCTGCAGTCTGGGACGAGACTCAAATGAAATCAGCCAGCACAGAAGAAAGAAGGCTCTACCGTGGTCACACCCCCAGAAATCCAGATGCTCACTCTTAGATTTTGCAAAACTACCATGAGTGTGGGTCAGGACTAGGAAAACTGAGATCTGAACGGTGCTCCCCAGACTTCAATACACAGACAGCGTGGACAGCCTCTCAAGAAAGATGTCCCGTTGACTGTTGATGCTGTTGCCTTCCCATGTTCCCCTTCTGAATGAAAGGAGATGAGACCTTGCTAGTGGGTGAACAGGAGCCTGTTTTCCTGTGAGCTTTGAGACTCAGCTAGGAGGCTCTAATCTTCCCTGCTTTCTGAAAGAGATGTTGCAGGAATTTTTTTTTTTTTTCTAAAGGATGTTTTAACTTGGTCTCGGCAGTGGAGTCAAGAGAAAAGGTCCAAGTTCCAAGTGGCCCAGCTCAGAAGCCGTGAGGGACGTGAGCTGCACCGCATGTGACAAAGATGCCGAAGTTGGGCGGTGCTGAAGGGCTCTAGGCGGAGCTCACCGAGAAGTGGGCTGGCGACCACATCTAGGACGACTGCTTGGGGGCCGTGATCCAGCATCGTGTCAAAGGCGGTCATTACCCTCACCGTCTCTCTGGCGCATGATCAAGAGAGCCAGGGACATAACATTCTAGTTCAATACACAGCTCAGATCAAAAAGAGGAAGAGGAAGTGGGCAGCCTTCATGCCCTATGCTCTTACTGAAGCTCAGTGACGGAAGCAGGATGAAGTGGGATGTTGGCTTCCTGCCATCCACACCCAGAAACCTTCCACTACTGGCCCTGGGAGGGCTGACCTAAGAACAGCGGTTCTCACACTGCCCGTGCATCACAATCCCCTGGAGGCTCCTTCAGATGGATTGCTGGGTGCCACCCCTTGAGTTTCTGACTCAGGAGGTCTGCAGTGGGTTTAAGAATGTACGTGTCTAACAAATTTCTTGGTGATGCTGCTACCGTGGCCCGGGGGCCACAGTATGAGAACCACTGGCTCAGCAGCCGATTTTTGCTGGGGTTCCTCCCGGACGTAGGGGAGAAAGCTACCTGATCACCGAATGGTCCTTCCAACCCTAGATTTCAAATGTGGATAGCTGGTGGCCACAGGCAACTCAGCATCCTCTAGTCTTCTGTGAGGACCATCCAGTTCTGGGCCATGGGTCTGGGGATTTGACTTTGCTTTTCATCTAGAGGCAGGGAGAGTTCAGTATGAAACGCCACAACCTGTGACCTCAAACGACAAAACAGGGAGCAGGAGAGGAGCAGCACTCTGGAAACGCGGTCCCCTGACAGGAGACAACGGGCACCGCCTTCAGGCCACGGCTATGGCGAGAGCTGCCAGGACACACAGAGGCGGGTTCCTTTCCCATAAGCACTCGTTTCCAGTAAGAACACAGAATATACTGAGTCCTAACTCTCAAAGGCAGGGGGAAAACCAAATCAAATAAATAAAAAAATATGAGACTATTTGTGGGGCAAACACTAGGCTCTGTTTTCTTTTTCTTTTTTTTTTTTTTTTAAGATTTTATTTATTTATTTGACAGAGATAGAGAGAGGGAGAGCACAAGCAGGGGGAGCGGCAGGCAGAGGGAGAGGGAGAAGCAGGTTCCCCGCTGAGGAAGGAGCCCGACATGGGGCTCGATCCCAGGACTCCGGGATCATGACCTGAGCCAAAGGAGCCACTTAACCGACTGAGCCACCCAGGCGCCCCAAGGCTCTGTTATCTGAGACCTCTCACAGCACACCAGGGAACACTGGGTAGAAGGCCCGCCCTCCAAGACTCTGACTTTCCCACCTAGTACAGCAGCAAGAAGCTCAGAGAACATTCTTTCCTGTGGAACACTTAAGTGGTTGGCTGCCTGTGTTCTTGCTCCTGAGCAGTCTGTTCTCCAGGACCCAGAGGCCGTGTTACGGAGCAGTGTGGGGAGGGGGCTGACTTACATTCACCATGGCAGCAGGTGTGGCTGTGTGTGCCATGGGGCGGGGGGGCGGGGGGGGCGGATAGCTCTTGTAGTTAGCTTCTTGGGGAACGGGGTACATTCTCAGCTCACTGGTAACCCCTGATCACTGCGGATGCCACCTCTGCTGAAAACCGGCCTCAGTCAGGCATGTTCCGGATATATACTTAAAGTGAAAGCCATTTAAAAAAATTGCACACTCAAGAGAACTGACCGAACAAACCATATAAGAATCCTGCAGACGATCAGGAAAAGAATTCTGTTTCTTTCATCTCTTTTTTAAAATCTCTTTCAGTCTGCTGCATTTCTAAAGCCCCTGGTCAGCATCACCAGCCACTTACACTTTGTAGGTAATTATGAAACTGGAATTAATCCAAGAGAGCAGAGGTAGAGGGGGCCGAGTCCTGCCATGGCAGGAGACCCAGATCACTTGCTCTTGGGACCCCTCGGACAGGCTGTGTCAACTTCACAGAGTCAACTCCCCTGAGTGTCACAGGGGATTAGACAGTCACATCAAAAGTCTCTTCAGTACACCCAAGCTATCCCTATGTAACCCGTGGAAGGAAGTGCTTGTCTCTAATTCTTGAAGTGAGGGAGGGCCTGGGAGAGGCCTCAAGGAGGAAGCAACGGTACAGGTGGACTCTGAAAGGTGGGGAGAGTGTCCAAAAGTGGAAAAAGGAGCAGAGGAGGAGGCGGGCACTTCCGGAAAGCGAATGAACAGACGCAGACAAATTCTGTGGGGTTTGGACAAGATTGAAGTTTGGCCCGAGTTCGGATTGTGAGGTAAAGTTCACTGAGAAATGGGCTGGAGTCACAATAAGGCTTGGATGTAGGCTGTAACACTTACATGTAAACCCAAGGGCAACAAGGGAGACACTAAAACATTTTAGGAATTGGTTAGAGTTGAATTTTAAGAATGTTTACACCTTGTTTTTTTTTTTTATCTTTCTCTTAATAACATGGTTGCATGATAACCGATCTGAAAATGGAAAAAAATTGTTTTTGAAATAATGTGGCTAATTCTCGACCCACTACTCTTTTGCTTTAGATTAGTGCTGTCCAAGAGAAGTTTTGAGAGTGATGAAAATGTTCTGTATCTGGACTATCCAAAGTGGTAGCTGCTAGCCACATGTGGCTACTGAGTCCTTGAAATGTGGCTAGTGTGACTTGAATTATTAGTTTTACTTAATTCTAAATAGCTACACTTGGCTAGTGGCTACAGTACAGTTTTAGATACCTGTTGGACGTCAAAAAACAAAAACAAAACTCAAAAACCTTAATTGTACAAACTAATGAGGTAGATTTGATAGGATATCCTTCTCCATGGAGGTGAAGGAGTATGGAATGCTAATTACAGAAATAAACAATGGCACTTGACTCTCCCTAATAATGGTTAAGCCAGACAAGCCAATTTCAAGTAATTTTACACTATTATTTGTATATATGTGATCCAATGCCTAAAGCTAAAATCGTTGACATTAAATTTTCATGCAGTACAATTACATCTTCTATCTTAGGAATACAGTAACGACTTTATATTAAGAAATAAAAATAGCAATCATTTACCAAAGAATATCTATAATTAGGTACAGAAAAAATGTGTAGTGGGAGAACGTTCTTTTTAGAAGACTTCCTTTGATTTTTTTCCCCCCAATAATAACTGTCCAAGGTATAGAATTTCAAAACAAATCTAAAGTTGCCTATTTAGGTAGCCTGAGGTTGGCTAATCCAATGGAACATTATGCGGCCCTTCAGAAAGGGAGGCAGCACCTGTAGGCAGTGATGTGAAGGGTGGCCTGCACATGCTCAGTGAGAAAATACGGTGCAAACGGTGTACAGAGTTCACCATCATAATGTATACGGGTGCACAGACCATCGCGCGAAGTCTACACGGAGACCCGGTCTCAGTGGCTGGGGGGTTGGGGGACAAGGAGAAGACTTGGTTTGCATAGTTCTGACACCGTTTTGTACTAGTGAATTTTGTGCCATGTGCACATTACCTTTTCTAAAAAATAATGCTTTAAAAATAAAAAAATGAATACAAGAATGTAGATTAAGGGGCGCCTGGGTGGCTCAGTCGTTAAGTGTCTGCCTTCGGCTCAGGTCATGACCCCAGGGTCCTAGGATCAAGCCCCGCATCAGGCTCCCTGCTCGGCGGGGAGCCTGCTTCTCCCTCTCCCACTCCCCCTGCTTGTGTTCCTTCTCTCACTGGGTCTCTCTCTGCCAAATAAATAAATAAAATCTTTAAAAATAGGCCCCGAACGCAGATCCAAATGGGAGGGCGCAGGCCTGTGGAATTCTCCCTCCCCCAGATGGCTCCTCGGAGGCCTGCTTTCAGGGGAACCTTAGACTTTAGGTTGATGGTTCCAGCCTTGCTTTATTCTGAAAACTAAAACTGTAATTCCTTCCGCTCTCACTTCCACCTCTAATAAGCCTCTAAATCCTGTCAACACCACCTCCTAAACAGCTTGGGATCCAGCCCCTTCTCTCCACCCCTTCCCTCTCCACCACCCTCTCCCCTTGGGCGGCCTCTCATGTGGTCATGCCGTCCCTTCTCTGGTCTCCCTTCAATCCACTCTCTGACTTTGCTCCCAAAAGGGTTTTGTGTATAATGCAAACCTGCCAACCACGGCCCTCCAAGTCCTTGGGTGGCCTGTCAGTAGCCCCAACTCCTCACTTGGGAGTATAAGCCCCACACCATCTGGGCCCTAGCTACCTCTCCTGCCTCACCTTCTACCTTTCCACATCACACCTGACCCTCCAAGCCACACTGAGCCTTCCAAACGCTGAACAACTGTGCTCACTCCTTCTCACTGCACCCATTTCAAGTTAGGTATCACTTTCTCCTGGAAATCTTCTAAACCTGGATTAGGGCCCCTTCGTATTTTCCACAGCCCCCTCTGCTTCCTCTTTTTAACTGTATTCACTCTGTATCACAGCAGCCCAGCTGTCTGGCCTATAAGCTCTGGGAAGGCAGAGGTGGTGTCCGTCTTGTTCCCTGCTGTGTCCTTGGGGCCTGGTGCAGGTACTGGCCATGAATAAGTGCTCAGTAATTACTGTCTGAATGGATAAACAGCGGGACCTTTGGTCTCATGTCTCAGAGAAAGTCTGGATAATCTACTCACGGGCAGGCGGTATGGCATGTTAACTATTTGAAACTGTAAAATATTTCACCACGGTACTATGGCACTTCGTTTCAACTATTTTAAAAACTGCACTAGATGCTGGCAAACACAATAGGGGCCACTTTTCCTTCAATGCCCCCCCAAAACTCCCCAGACCAAGACCTCGGCAAGTGTTCTCAGCTAAGCATTACCGTTGCTTCTACCTGGGGGACCCCATCCCCATCTCCTTCAGCTGTCCCCCAGCCTTAGTCCTTCCTCCAGGGAGAATGGCAAGGCCATCCCGCTCCCTCTGGTGGCCTTTCAAAGTTGTCTGCTCAGACCATTGTCACTGTACTGTCTAGCCTGAATAACTATCTGCAATGTGCTTGTCTCATGAGCCTCACGATGGAGGAAGGCCTTTTTTTCTTGTCTTTTTAATCTCTGGAGCCTTGTAGAGTGCTGGGTATGTCGTAGGCATTCTGTAAAGATGAAGCATCTGGAGAGGGGAGTGATTTGTTCTTCTTTTCCAAAATCATTAGCAAGAGCTAATAAAGAAAAGAGAACACTGAGGCTACAGAGTAAGAACCTGAGGTCCTCCTAGTTGTTGGTCAAGAGGCAGACAGAAGGAGCAGGTGTTGATCCCAGGGGCTCACCTGAGCCTGTCCTGTCCCAGAGCATTACAAAGTCTAAGTTTGAAAAAAAAAAAAACACCCCAAAACCCCAAAGTGGTAGATGATTATCAGGAAAATACCAGGTGAAACAAAAATGAGTGTCTTAGGTAAGAACTCTGCATGGGGGAATCCCTTCAAACCCCCTAAAACTCCAGCAAGGACGTCTCTGGCAGCCACTCGGCTGCCGGGCCGCCGCGGCTCACCATTCCCCCAGGGCCTCGAGGCAGCGCATGCGGCCCAGCATCAGCTCCGGGTCATCCTTGTTGGTGTCCATCTTCTTATCGTAGGCCACGAGTGCATCCTCCCACTCGTGCAGTTTCTCATACCAGGTAGCCTGGATCTCCTGCCAAGTGGAAAAGAAGGAGGACTGCTGTGGGCTGTGGGCAT
Source organism: Mirounga leonina (assembly GCF_011800145.1). Taxonomy (NCBI): domain Eukaryota; kingdom Metazoa; phylum Chordata; class Mammalia; order Carnivora; family Phocidae; genus Mirounga; species Mirounga leonina. The sequence goes on along the minus strand of NW_023270447.1, from coordinate 86,003,733 downwards.
GGAGAACATGGGGGTGCATTTTGTAATCCACACACTGCCTTTCCTAAGGCGCTAGATGCTTCACCTATCCCTGTACAGCTTGGCTTTGGTTGAAAAGAACTTCAGAATATCTGGAGGTATGTTTGGTGGTGGTGCGAATGCCGGGGGACTTGGCATGTGGACAGAAAGATCCTGGAATGATAATCGGAGAGCAGATGGGAGGCCGTGTCCCCACAGTTCCAGCATGTGGGGATGCAACGACAGGGGAAATTGTTTGGGACAGCAGGAAGCCCCGACCAGAACTCCTGCAAGGAGCCAAGGCCTTGATCTGCTGGCTGTGGACGGTGGGCCACAGGAGAGGGATGGCAGCTGCTTTCCTGATGGGGCCGGAAAGACCAGGCATATATGTATAGTTGCTGGAGGAAAATAACTCGCTTTTGAAAAGCTCTTGATTCTCTGCGTTTTTAAACTTTCAGGAAATAATGATTTAAGATACAATATAACACTACCACTTAAAATTCTTGGGAAAACCTTTCCTCCTTCCATCCAATGTTCCCTCCTGCTCAGCACTTGGCAGCTTTACCAGTGTCAGGGGCCAAAGGCTGGTTTCCATTCCGCGGGCAGATGGTGTGCCACGCTGAAATGGAGTGCTGGCCATGTGAGGAAGAGCGGCTGCAGTCTCAAAGCTGCAGGCTCCGGCTCTCTAAGTGGTCAGGGGACGGACCGTTTTATGCCTCTGCCTGCCCCCCACCGACCCCCCACCTCCGTCTGTCTTCTGGGCTTCTCCATCACCAGCTTAGTAAGTGGCTATTTCTCTACCAGGCCAGGGTAGTGGCTCTCCAGGGATTTCTCTAACAGCAAGATGATTCCGCAGTGGAATCTGCATGATATAATGCAGGGCCCACGTGAGTTTTCCCCATTACCCTCCGCTCCTTTCTAAATAAAACTGATATTTGAGTAGTATACACGCTGACAGCTACTCCGCTAAGCTCTCCGAAAGGACCTTTTCTTCCTGAACCTCTGTGAGGAGGTCACTTCTGTTTTCGGTTGTGAACTCGTGCCGAAGTCCCCTCGTCTGTTTTTGGCATAGCCAATCCCCTCTGCCACCCGGTGGCTCCCTCCCCAGTGTCAGCGAATGGTAGGGTTCACCAACACAGACGTATCTGGCTCTGTGGAAGGCCAAACTACCTACACCTCACCTTCCAAGCCTGTTGGGAAGAATATTAAAGAGAAAAGGTAGAAGAGTCACTGTGAAGACGGTGTCCCATGAAAAATGCTTCAATTGGAAAGGAACACCAGTCTTTTGCCATTTTGGGTTTCTACCCTGGGTGGGCAAGAGAAAGGGGCTTGTGATTGGCGGATGGCACAAACTCGGCACGAACGAGCAGAAAGCAGAGGGAGCGGCATATGGAGCAGGTCAGGTGGGGGGCAGGATATTCTGAATTGCAATCGATTGCAGAAACTATAAGGTTTAAGCAATGAATCACACAAGATTCTAATGAGATTGCTATTACATAAATTGTGCTGAGAAAGCACAGGCTCTGCCAAGAAAAGGCAAACTGTTGTCAAGCTTAATAAGGGGCAGCTACCTAAACCTAACAGAAAATCCACCCTGGGTTTGGCAATAATCCTGGAGCAGAGGGCCACCTTTAGAACCTGGAGACGGAGGAACTTTCACGGAAGGTTGGCCCTCTGAGCCGCTGGGTAGAAGCTATCGGCTGGCAGATCACCTGAATGCCAGATGGTTGCGAGTCCTTGCTTCTCTGGGCACTTCCTGCGGCCCACGCTCTAGGGACATCGAAGGAGGGGGCGTCTTTGTCTGGGAGGCTACGCTAAGTGCCCCCTCGGCCGACTTTCTTCCCTCTACAAATGAGGATGGTGGCAAAGGTGGCTGAGATGTAGTCCCTTCTGCTCTGTCATCGGGAGAGTTGCCGTCTAGGTCTCATTACAGATCTGTCCCCGAGACGGCAAAATACTCCCTGAAAAGTTTTAGTCCAATTTCCTAGCCCCTGTGTGAGGCAAAAACCTGTGAAGCAGCCCAGAATTTCTTCACTCTAACACACTGGGCTCTGGATTCTGGCAAATCCGAGTAAGTGGCCTACATGACTAATGAAAGGTTCCTCATCAAATACATGGGCCCAGAACATCTTGACCTTCCAGGAAGTCAATGCCGAGTTGTTTAAGTCAATGCACCCTCTCAGGACCACAGAGGGTAATGGAAACATTTTAATACTGATAAGGCAAAGATGGCAGGAGAGAAGAAGCTATGTGAGCAATAATGAAATGGAACAATTCCAATAGCATGTATAAATCATAGAATGCTGTTTTCTGGAGAATTGGCCATGGTTTCTTCTGAGGTATGTACTGAGCATTACCTGTGGGCCAGTGGCGATGCTAGCTGCCACAGACAACACGGAATAACTCAGGTCGGGGTTATACAGATGATGCCAGACTGCCTGGGTTCAAGTCCTGGGGCGTCCACTGATTCACTGAATGCTCAGGCAAGGCTGTTACTCTGTTGGGACCACATGCCCCTTTCCCATAGAATGGGATAGCAATGAGACCTTTATTCAAGGGGCCGTCGTGAGGACTGAATGAGATGGAGTACAGAAAGTACGCAGCAAAGGGCCAGGCACACGCCAAGAGTTTGATATATACCAGCTACTCCTTTTAATCAGATTCTGTCCTCACGATCTAGATTTGGTTAGAATATAGTTCATAGGGCCATGGTCTCCTTCAGTACAGGAGAGTCAGCATCGAACGTCACCGATTGAGGAAAAAACAGAAAAGGAGAGTGACTTTCTCAGGGTTGTGGCCGAGTGCCTCCCTAGCCACGTCTCTACCTCTTGCTTTTCTAAAAGGAACGAGGCACTTACCAGCTCTCCGAAGTGTTTCATGGCATATTCTAACACCCCGGCAGCTGCCTCTGGTTGCTGTAGCTTATTATTAATGCTGGGAAAACAAAAGGAAGAGGTGGTTACACTCAACATGTCGGAGGGTGGGAGGCGCGGGGGTCTTTGCAGGCGGATGGCTCACCGGCACGTTGGGGACAACATTTTGCAGATGGAAAGATAGCACTGATTGTGCATGACCACCCAGCAAGCTCAGCCCGAATGACTTCATCTGAGGGATGATTTCATCTTGATCCCACACTCCCGGTTTTGAGGGGGCAGCGTCTGGTAGACAGGAAGCGTCTCTGACTCTGGGGCCCTTTCTCCAACCAGCACGGACTGGTTTCCTCTCAGATACTGTCAGTCAGGCAGCATGTGTCTGTTTTCTAAAAACTACAATCCGGGGCCCCTGGGTGGCTCAGTTGGAAGCGACTGCCTTCGGCTCAGGTCACGGTCCCAGGGTCCTGGGATCAAGCGCCGCATCGGGCTCCCTGCTCAGCGGGAAGTGGGCTTCTCCCTCTCCCACTCCCCCTGCTTGTGTTCCCTCTCTTGCTGTGTCTCTCTCTGTCAAATAAATAAATAAAATCTAAAAAAAAAAAAAAAAAAAAGAATCTACCAATAAATAAATACATAAATAAATAAACCCCACAATCCCTGGGTCCCAAATTGGCCCAGCTGTAGAACACAACCAGACGAGGTCCCTCTGCACTTCTAACTCTCACTTCCTCTCATCAGTTGCCTTCAGAAATAAGACACAGAAGTGGCGCTGAGGCTGGGTCACCCCCGCTCCTGACAGAGCACCCCAGGGACTGTGGCTGTGCAACCATCTCGACTGCTCCCCTGACAGAGCCCATTTCCTTCAAAGCTGGACGCTTCCTTAGACCCTCTTCAAGGACCACCCCCACCCTCTGCAGAGGGCAGCAAAGGGACCCCACCCAGGACCACGTGCCTGGCATCTAGCGCAATGATGTTTTTCACTGACAAGGCCCTACTCTGCTGTCATCGGGCAGCACGTGGCACCGGGACCGACTGGGGGAATAACGTATCGGGACAATTGGGCAGTAGCAGCGACGGTCTGTGCCTGGAGCTGGTTAACCAGAGAGGCTGTGGAGAGGTCCTGGACACTGGACAAAGCAGGGCTGAGACCCTTGTTCCAACAGGAACGTACATACGAAGGGAAATGGCAACGAAGCCTACGATTATGTTCAGGAAGGAAACGAGGGATGAAGCAGGCCTGAGAAAGTCACGGGCCAACAGTGATGTTATCTGTTCACAGGTGGGGAGCAAACTGACAGTCCAGCTTGGGAGTCTAGACTGTTCTAATGAGCAAGGGATCCAGTTTACTGCCCTAAGTACAAACTGTCTATTTGACTAGAATTAATTTTTAAGTGGTTTTGGGAAATTCCAGGATTTGGGTTTAATGTGGTAATATGGCAAGAGATTGCTGGGATAAATACTATTTTTTAAAATTCAAATTCCACCACATTTATTCCAATAAAACCATGAAGGAACTGCCCATAATCTGTCAAACCAGAGAAGTTAACATTTGTGAAAGTAATAATCTAATGCCTCATGTTTACAAAGCACATTTCAAATAATCTTTCCAACCTATCACTCCTTTGACCTCAGGCATGCCCGAGAGAGTGGGCAGGAAAGGTATTACCAGTATTGTTTCACTCCTGGGGAGACTCAGGCCCGAAGGGGCTGCAAATTTCCCCAAAGCCCACCATGAATGGGGACAGTTCCCGTATGATCTGAAGCAGTCTTGTGACTCTCCTTTGGTGCGTACGAGGTGAAGCAGCTTTGGATGTAGGGCCAAAAAGCTTGGGCTTGTGCTCTTGGAGGCCCAGCTCTGCTACCTATAAGCTGTGCGACCATAAACAACACATGTAAATATATATAATTATACAGTCCATGTATTCTTTTTGGTTCCAGTGTGGATTACTGGGATGGCCGTGGTAGAAATATTAACTGCTCTGGTGAGGAAGAAGACAATGTGTTCCTTGCCTAAAGCAAAAGAAGTTAACTCTAAGAATCAGACATAAAAATACACGAGTTCCAATAAATGTCTTCCAATCTTGTGTTCTGGAGCATATGCTATTTTCTTTTTTTTTTTTTTTTAAAGATTTTATTTATTTGCGAGAGAGAGAATGAGAGACAGAGAGCATGAGAGGGAGAAGGGTCAGAGGGAGAAGCAGACTCCCTGCCGAGCAGGGAGCCCGATGTGGGACTCGATCCTGGGACTCCAGGATCACGACCTGAGCCGAAGGCAGTCGCTTAACCAACTGAGCCACCCAAGCGCCCGCATATGCTATTTTCAAGAATAAATTATAAACACCGCCAAAGCTTGCCTCACTCGGGACAAAGCAACACAAAACCGGAGACAAGCAAAAGGCTCTCCCCACTCCACTCTCCCACTCATTATGCATAAAAAGGAGAGCTTTACAACAAACTGACCAAAATCAAGAAGTAGTGGTTAGGAACCTCAGAGGAAAAATATGAATTTTACCTTCATATTGCTATAGCTTTGATATCCCTCTTCTAAGGACAGACCAACTTAAGTGTGCAAATTAAAAACACACAAAGAAACAACCCAAACTCATCAGATGGCCCCCACTCCTTTACGGGAAAGTCCAAGTAAGTCACCTGCCTGATGCCTCCCACCTAAATGTGGGCGGAGGCAGGGGAGGGTGCAGAGCCCAGTGAGAAGGAAAGAGAGGGGGTGGGTTCCTTGGGGGAACCAGCGACCAGGCCTTTAGCAACTGCCAGGAAACCTGGAGGTGTGCCATGAGACTCCTGATAAGCTCTGTCCAAGAGTACGGACAATCACTGCAACATTACAACTTCGACTAAATGGACTAAAACATAACCATGCAAAAGGGGTGGGATCAGTCGGAGAAAGGGTCCCTTTCAAATGTGAAATCCCTGGCCTCTGAATCGAGGACCTGAAGGAAAGGAGACGGTACGCACCTACGGTCGACTGTTCAGAGTAGGGATTTTAAGTTACCCAGCTGCTATCCCCGTTTATTCTTTCTTCCTCCCTGCTCCCCCTTTATTTTCCTATAGGATTTTCTCCCCAAGCTCCATTTCTCTCTTCTTGCCTTCCATGGAGTCCCCCACGTGTGCTCTAAGGCTGCTGGAGGGCGCAGCTGCTCAGGCAGAAGTTCTAGAGGTAGGTCAACAAAACTCCTGGTTGTTTGGGACCTTTGCTTTTTCTCCTTTTCCATGACTTCTGGCATTCCACTGTGGGAGGCAATGTATTATAATAACAACAGAAAGATACCTAAATTTATTGAGAGCTTACTGCATGTACCAGGCACTGGGCTTACTGCTTATATGTATTATCTCAACTCAATGAAGTAGACTCTAATATTAATATTCCCATTTTACACATGAACCAACTGTGGTCCAGGTCACAGGCTACTGTACCATTAAAAAGGATCTTAAGTAATAACTAAGGGTGTGCTGTAAGCTCTGCAATGTAAGCTCTGCCTTAGCCTTCTACCCTTGCATCAGTAGGCACGCGTGAACAGCTATGCAGTGAAGGAAAGCAAGGACTGGACGGCGTGTATCAATTAGCTAACTCTCTCCATACAATTTGCCATGCAGGAGAAAGCAGCCCTGCCAGGCTTTCATTTTAACTTCCTCAGGGATGCCGTGGCTGACGCTCCCCTCTGACCCCTGAGCTCCCATCCCCTACTTCTCCTTCCCTTTCAGAAGCTGCTGCTGTGCCTTGAGCCTCCCAACCAAATGGCCAGCCAGGTGGCCGCAGCAGGCTTTTCCAAGGCAGCCTGTTTGAGGCTGCCAGGCTCACAGAGCCCAGACTGCAAAGTGTGGGATAAGTAAGTGTATGTTGGAAACTCAGTAGTTAAGTGCCCAGTCTCCTGCCTACTTGGGTGACACGCGGCTGTCCTCTGAAATAGTCCCCTTTTAAAAACTCCGATGTGGTTTTATGAGACTGAAGGGAAAGACTGGCTCGTGGGAGGAAATCACCTTCACTCAAAGCCCCGTTAATGATGAGCTCTTGTTTTACGGGGCAGCTGGGAGTTTTCTATAGTCCATTCTCTAAACGCTCCCTTGCGTGCCCCTCAGTCTCTCCCTGTTACTGCTGCAGGCGTAAACAGGGCAAACCGTGCCAAGTCCCGGCTCGACGACACAAACCAGACCCCACTGACATCAGTCCAGGTAAAAAGATCTCACAACAAACAAGCTGAGGGAGTTGGAGGTTAGGCGGCAACGTGCCAGAGCACAGCGTGCTGGAATGACATGTTGACGGATTTCCCATCTCCTCTGGACGAGTGCTGAGGCCCCAGGAAAAGAGAGCTTTGTGAGCTGGTGGATGCTGAATCCCACGGCTGTCTTCACGTGGCAGTGGGTCTGTCTGCATTCTGCTCCGTCTCCAGCAGGAACAGCAGTTGAGAACTGACATGAATCTTCAGAGCAACCAGAAATGGCCTCTCCGTGTGATAAATCCCAGCGCCCACCACTGAACCTGGTGCTAGAGGGACCGTGAAGAGACACGAGCCAACACAGTGAGGGAGGACAGCAAGAGGGGAAGAGGCGATTACAGCACTTTCGCTCATTCCCCACCTCCCCTTCACCACCCCAAGATTTAATTTTTATTACGGGAAGCTGAGTTGAGAACCAGAAACTGGGAAAACTCCTAGCAACTGAGGGAAACGCCTTCTAGAGCCGGGCCGAATTAACGAGTAAGGACAAGGAACTGCCTCAATGCCTTCCCTAGCACACGGATTACATCGGAATCTTCCCCCCCCCACCCCCCACCCGAAAATTCCTCTTCAGAAGCAGGGAAAGTGCTAGGGTGAGTAAGCGACTCAGATGCGAAGGAGCGTCTCTCGTGGCCCCAGCAAGAGTGATGGCTGAGGAGCTAGGGCGGCGAGGGGGGCCTGCTTACGTCTCTGTGACCCTCCCTTTCAAGCTTTTCCTCAGTGCTTCTCACGTGCAGGATGAGGCTGACCACAAGGGTCAGTGGCTAACTGCTCAAGGCCTTAATGCTGACCCACAGCACAGCAGTAAGAAGGCTTCTGGCTTGGCATCCAAATGACCTGAGGAATTCTGTTGTTTCCTGAAGGGGTTTCGAAGTCATTGCTCCATAGGCTTCTGGACTGATGTCAAATCCAAAGTAATTTGGCTGGTAACTAATTCCTTCTTGTATGGCTCATCTGGTTATCGACCTCATCTCTTAGCCTCAGTGCCTCGGTGACCTTTAGGCTATTAAGAGCAAAGCCCGAGCCTGTCGGAAAGTCAGTCAAATAAGAAGCATCTGTGGTCACATCTGGGCGACCACTTAGGCTTTCCTAGTGCTCCCATCAGGAATTTATGAGAACATTATGCACTCGCTTCCCAAATGGCTCTGGGCCTTCTTTCTCCTGTCTATTTCTAGTGCAGACCACAGTCTGTGTTTTATTTGGTTCCCTGTCAAGCAAGAATTCTCTGAATTCCCTTAGCGCTAGGCTGGTGACATGCAACACAGCTGACAGGGACCCTGGAGGGCCTAACCGAGGAGCTCCTGACCAGCCAAGATGAGGCCAAGCTGGACACCGCTCTGGGTCCTCACCACTGCATCAAGCAGTCTATCTTGCTTCTCTTATAGAGGGTTAACTGCTTCAGACACCGTTCCCTGTCCCTTCTCCGAGCCCCGAGACTTAGCTCTGTGCCCCAAGCATGATTAAAAACAGAACGGCTCGATTCCGGCCCAGAGCCAGGAAGATCTGAAGCCAGCTGGGCCCCGATGTCTTTATCAGGCAATTACCCTGGGACTCTGGGGAATTCAAGGATGTGGCAGCCTCTCTCTGAATAGGGTAAATGAAAAGCAAAAGGAGAGCGTGACGACAGAAGGCAATGTGAGAGCATCTGCAGTGTGACATGGAGAGAGGCCGCGAGGGGCGATTTAAACGCAGGAGGAAAGTGAAGGCAGGCTGGTTGGCCTCAGTCATCCACCGAAAGCCACAGTCAGCTGATGACGATAGCACCCCTGTCTCTGTTAGGGTCAAACTTCCCTTTTCTGCTTCAGGAACTCAGGAAAAGTCACTTCGATCCTTTCCTACATATTAACAAAGGGAAGTCCAGCCTCGTTAGGAGGTTTCAAAGCCGCGACATTTGGTGTCCCTGGTGCTCTCTAGGGCACCTAAGGCATCAAGATACAAAAAGATTTGACGCAGAAGAGGGGGCTTGCCTTGGACAATCAAATGGGTTCCTGATGTCTCAGTGCAGAGTGTCTTAAGGGTAAAGAGCTCGTGCTTGGTCTTCACCCTTGCCCTCAGTAAGAGTTTAAATGGTACGTCTGTCACAATACCTAGAGGACATGCTAAATCTGTATGTGAGAAAGTGGGAATTCTCAAGAATAAAAAAAGACAGAATGCTAACAGCTGTGTAGGGACAGAGATTAGGGACAGGGGAGACAAAAAATCCTATCTTTCCAAGATTGTCTTTTTCTTCAACTTCACTGCAATTTAACCACCTTTTTAAAAATACTGTTTTCAACTATGCATATTCTACATAAATAAGTGGTGAGCAGAGCATTCATATAATTTTGTATTTTGCTTTTTCACACAACAGAGATGTTTCCCACTTGATCCAGTCTTGGAAATTACTTTTAACCTCCATGATTTCGTCCTGCCTATACGGCTCCCATGCCTGTAGATCGGTCTCCCGGGTGCACCTTCCCGGAGGCTGGTGGCGGGCGGCACTTGCATTAGGCGCGCTGCTCAGGAGCACTCGGCGCTTTCCCGCGAGTGATACGTGACCTGCCCAGTAGAAGTCTGCAAGGCCGGCTCTGGGAAGCAGAGCGCCCATCCCCTGAGGACGAACACAGCGCTCAGCGAGAAGCCGGCAAGCTGTCCCGTTTGACACGTCACATCCAGGCACCCCCGTGGCTGGATGTGGGGCCCAGGTGCCCCAGCACAACCCAGTGTAAGGCACTGGGAGGCCGTGTGGCCCCAGAGTGTCAGGGCACATAATTTGTGCTGCCTGGGTTTCCAACCCAGGGGCCTGTCAGAGGCATGCTGTAAAAATGATGAATGGCTGTCACATTTCCAAGGCTCCGGCTGATTTAGGGAGCCATGGGCGGACACATCACTCCCAGCATGTCAGCCAGTTAATTACTTCCAACTTTATCTTTCTTGTCAACACTTCTTGACAAATTGGCCATTATCTTTTTATTCTACAACAATGAGCACCGCTCCTTTTCTGGTGATGCCTAGAGGTTTTTCTCCTTAATGCTTCTTGGGATGCATCTCAGAGCAATGACGAGCTCTGAGAGAGATGAGTAGAAAGAGAAGCTGTCAGGGAGGGAACAAAAGTGGGCTGGGCTGCTCGGGTGAACCCAAAGCTCATTTTCAACTACCCTGACTCCCAAGCAGAGTGGACATTTTGGCTAACATCCTGATTTCCTGGCTTCCCGATATCCAATGAGCTCTGACTCCGCCCCTTATGGGCATGAAGCTGGGACACGAAAGGTAAACGAGCTGGCTTCTAGTGATCCGGCAGCGTTGAGCCCTCCCCTCGTAAGGGGGTAAGCAGAGGTGAGATGGCCTTCTGCTCCACTAGGGAGAGAGGTCGTGTTGTTGAAATGCCGATGCCCATTCTTGAATCAGGGAGAAGAGAAAAATAAGCCTACTTCTGGGTCAGGACAGGCTGACAGAAGATGATCAGGACACGCTATCATTGGGCTACCAAGATTCATAGCCTATGAGGTGACCAAAAGAATCTGGAGAGACCAGTGGGGTCACCACCAGCACAGCTAGCCAACACTGGACAAACCGTGTCAGAGGCGGGTGTGGGGCAGAACCCAGCACCTACTGCATTTCATCAGTTGTAAGACGTGTACTTTAACATCTCTGAATCATGATATGGCATGTCATTCAAGGTTTCGGAGCACTGGGACGTGGTTTAATTGCCAGCAGTAACCCCCGCCTGCCCCAGCCCCAGGGGTACATAGAACTCAGAAGCAGCTCCTCTAACTCACCGTAGGAGAGGTCCCATTAAATCTCAAGGCATCCCGGAGGGTGAGGTAGACACAGCGGAGGGGCAGACGTTTACTACTGAACTACCGCAAGCTTCCCCCTTTGGTCCTGGGCTGCACTGAAAGACCCTCTGTCCTTTTGGTCAGCTTTACGAGAAACTCTAGGACTCCTCCCTTTGTCCCGCTCCTCGCTGATGGCCAGCTTTCTGCGCTGAAAAGCACCTTTCCTTGGGGTTTCGAAGGTGCTCCATAAAGACAAGCTGTTGTACAGTGAAGCTGTAGGAAGTCTTCAGAAGAGCCAGAAATAAATGTATGCTCTGCCGGTGACTGGCGAGAGACCTGACCTCTTGAGTCTGGCCGGATGTGAGAGGGCATTACAGAAAAAGACGGGGCTCGGGAGATCTGGTCTGTGCTCACGCTCTGGCCGCACAGGGGCTTCCCTGGTCCATGCACCCTCTTGCTGCATGGAGCTGCCCCCCGGGGGGGACAGATTCCTAGAGGCACACTGCACTTCCGAAGTCAGCATGAGCCCAGAGGCTTGGAATGTGTTTTTGTCGAGAAGTGAGGAGCTTTGAGCAAATCCTCACCCCTCTGGCCAGAGTGCTTTTGCTTCCAGCAGAGGTAGGGAAAAGAACAAGACTGTGTACCTTTTCTGGAAGCCAGGACACAATGGGAAAAGCAAAACTCATACTTCCAAGCAACACAGGGGTGACAGTTTGGGAACATGTGTTTAGAATTATGACAGAGTGGGTTTTATACACGCTCTAGCCCCTTGCCCACAGACTGCAAAGCCCAGGCACGCTTGCCGTTAACTGGTTGCTCTGGTGCAACTGGCTCAATTTCTCTAACATTCTCAAAGAATTACAGTCCCCTTTCCCCGTTAGTGCGGCTTACGTCAGGGAGGCAGAGGTCCGGCCTGAAGGGAAGCTCTGCAGTCCCAGGGCAGCTGGATACCAACGTGTGGTCTTATCCTGTACCTCAGACAGGGTCTTGTCTCCAGCAACAGTGACTTTTGCTATTGCAATGTAATGGGCATTTCATCCTCTTTCGGGGACGGCAAGATGTGTCAGGTTCCTGGGGAAATTATGGGGAATAGAGCTGCCCAGAGATGCAGCTGTTTTTATGGGGACATGTTACTTTGTTCTGTCTTCAACACATGCTGCTGCACGTGGCCCCCCCAGGCCACGATGATGGTTCACTAACAGGCTGATGCAGGCTGAAGTAATCAGATATGCCGGTTACACAGGCCTCTGCAAGAAGGTAGAGCAGGACAAAACCCTGCCCCAAATGCTCTGTGGTCCTCCTGCTGGTCATCTTCAAATGTAAAGAAAGAGGGGTGAGACACAAATCAATGGTTTCCAGGGAGACAGAGTGATTATACAGTAAGGACGCTGCCTCCAGTTACTGATTAAAATACAAGGTTGAACCAAGTGATCTCAATGCTTCCAGTTTTCACTGCCTTTGATTCTGTAACTAAGACCTACAGAAGAAAAATGGACTCGGAGCAGGAACGAATGTGGTGGCCAATGATGAAGGCCTCACCCTGACAAAGTACTGCCAATGACCATGGAGAGAGACTCTAAGTCTCCATGACAGATGTTTATGTAGGCAAAGAGAACCTTCTGTTGGGAATTCATTCTTTCACTGGACAAGTTCCAGTGAAGGACCTTTTTGGTCTCAGGCTTTGTGCTAAGAGCTAGATGTTAGAACTACAATGATAAACACAGCAGATAAGGTCTTTGCTTTCACAGAGCTTACAGGTCAGTTAAGTAGATATGCAAAACAAAAAAACAAACCCCAAGATAAGTGCTGTGAAGGTAAATACCATGAAGAAAACCGAGCGCTTAGATGGAGACTAACGTTGGCGGCTTAGTTTAGATTCGGGAGGGCAGGGAGGGCTTTTCTGGTGAGATGATAATTATATACCTAAATAATAATACCTTTTAAAAAAAAGATTTATTATTTGAGAGAGAGAGAGAACAAGCAGGAGGGGCACAGGGAGAGGGAGAGAGAATCTCAGACTCCGCACTCGGCATGGAGCCAGATGTGGGCCTTGATCTCACAACCCTGAGATCACGACCTAAACCAAAACCAAGAATCAGATGTGTAACCGACTGCGCCATCCAGTCCCCCCTAAATAATAATACTTAAGACACTGACTATGTGTCTGCCACTACTGTTTCATGAGCCCTACGTATTTTTGAAATCAACTTCCTAGTTCAAGTATAACACACATATATACACAAGTATACATAGGGTACAGCTTGATAAATCATCACAAAGTGAAGATACCCTGGTAGCTGCCTCCCAGACCAAGAAAGAGAACACAACACACAACAGAGGCTTCTCCTGACCACGGCTCCCTGCTCATCTCCAGAGGCAACAACTATCTGACTTCTGACACAATTGGTTGGTTTTGCCAGCTTTTGAACATCACCTAAACACTCAACATGATGTTGGGAGATACATCTATGTTGTTGCATGCTATGGGAGTTTGCCTTTTTACCGCTGAAGACTACTGCACTCTATGAATATACCACAACTTCTCCACCTGGCTGCTGAAGGGCATTTAGGTGCTTGTTGGCTCTTGGCTAGTATGAGTGTGGTGTTCCTACAAACGTTCTTGTACATGTCGTTGGTGCAAGTGTGTTCGCATTTCTGTTGGGACTATACCTAGAGTAGAACTGTACGGGGTTTGTTCAGCTTTCAAGGACACTGACAAATTGCTCTCCAAAGTGGTTTTCCCAATTTACATTTCCGTGGGAAGTATATGAAAATCCCCACTTGGCTACTGTCAGTGTTTTCCACTGTAGCCATTTTAGTTGGGGTTTAGTGGTGGCATGTGACAGTTTTAATTTGAATTGCCATCATGACTAATGAGCTTGAGCAGCCTTTCATGCGTTCACTGGCCTTGTGGAGATCCTCTTTTGTGAAGTAAGTGCCTGTTGACATCTCTTGCTGATCTTTAACTTGGCTGCCTTTTAAAAAATTGTTGGGTAAGAGTTCTACATATCCTCTGGAGACAGTGTACATAGAGGTATGTACTGGAGATCTCTTCCTGCTTTTTTACTCTCTTCATAGCGTCTTCTAATGAACAGAGATTACTCCTTTTTTTGCATTTGATAATGTTTTCTTGGATGGTTAGTGTTCTTTGTATCTTGCTTAAGAGATCTTTGCTTATCCCAAGATGCCAAAGATAATATCCTATGTTACCTTCTGGAAGCTTCAGTTTTTACCTTTCACATGTAGAACTCAAACCTCCTCTGAACTTGAAGTTTTGTGTGTGGTGTGAGGTAAGGGTCAAGAGCCCTCTTTTGCCCCATAAGGCTACCTAGCTGACCTGGAAGAACTTACTGAAAAAACTATCCTTTCCTCCCTGTTCTGTGGTGCCCCCTTGTCATAAATCAAGTGTCTACATATGTGTGGGTGTTTCTGGACATTTGATTCTGCTCCATTTATCTATGAGTCTATCCTCATGCCAACACCATACTGCCTTAATTACTTACGGTAGCTTTAAGATAAATTTTGTTTTCTAGTAGTTTAACTCCTCCAAATTTAATTTTCTTTCTTTCTTAAGATTTTATTTATTTATTTATTTGTCAGAGAGAGAGAGAGAGCACAAGCAGGGGGAGTGGCAGGTAGAGGGAAAAGCAGGCTACGAGCTGAGCAGGGAGCCCAATGTGGGGCTCAATCCCAGGACCCTGGGATCACCAACTGAGCCAAAGGCAGACGCTTAATCTACTGAGCCACCCGGGCATCCCCAAATTTAGTTTTCTTATTGAAAAATGCCTTAACTATTTTAATCCTTTGCTTTATTTAACCAAAAATTCTGTGAGGTAAAGTAGTTATGATTTTCATCTCCACTGCACAGATCTGTAAACCCAAAGAAGTAATTTGCCTAGGGTCATATAACTATCAAGTGATGGAAAGGGATTAGAACCCAGATTTGCCTGATTCTAGACCCAACTATTTCAAGTCCTTCATATACTGACCGCCTCCTTAATCCTCAAGCCAGATGATCCCTTCAGGGCATTTAATATGAATGCGTTAGATTTCAAGAAATCCTAATCTTGTTCTGTGTTCTAACCTTGTTTGCCAACTACAAAAAGCCACTTTCCCAGTGAGGCTGAGGAAAACAGAGCAACAAGAGGTCAAAGCTGCTTAGATTCCTTCCAGAGATCCCTCTGCCTCCAGAGTAGCAATCACACCCCTCACAAACAGGTCCCTCGGGCCTGGCTCCCCTCCACCTCTCAGCTTTAACTGCCCTCCCTCCCCCCGCCCCTTGCTCCCAACTCTTAAGCCACACTCAACTACTTGTGTCTTCCCACTAAGTCAAGTTCTTTCACAAAGCTGCACCTTGCTCACGATGCTCCCTTCCACCCCTGGCTACCTCCTCTTTTTCTCTGAAACCTGGGGATCACTCACCTTGGGAGGCCTTCCCAAACTCATCTGGGTTGGGCACTCCTCCTCCTCGGTGCCCCCGTCCTCGTGTCACCCTGTCCTAGAGCCCAGCTGTCTGTTTCTCCAACTAAACTGTGAGGCAGTTGAGGCTGGGCCGGCACTGTCACCATGCTCTGCAACTTGCATGCCGGCTCACAGAACCGGTGTTTGCTACAAAGTCTGAGGGGGAGCTGAGACAGACTCTTTTGCCGGGTGCCATAATGAATAACAGACTCTAGGAGGAGGCCGGAGAGAATGATTTCTAACCTGTCCGGAATGCACTCTTCGGCAGAAGTGGCGAATGAGAAGCTTAGGGAAGAGATGGATGTACCTTCTGGGATGGATGTGGGCTTTTAGCTGGGACAGAAATAGGCTGGAGTGACACAAGGTCAGGTATGAAATGGCTGCATGTAGTAAAGCAAGCTGTGACGCATTACAAGACTTTAGGAGAAGTAAAATACCATTTAGTACACAAACTAACAACAAGGCAGGTTCTTCTGAGCTGAATTCATTCAATAAACAGAGTTTGGTTCTGAGGGTAGTTCTCTCCCTCCCTCACCAATTTTGCCAGTGATGGTTTTAACAGCAGGCAGGGACAGGAATACATTAGAAAGGAGGAGTCTCTCTAACAGGGACATTTTCAAGAAAATGAGACTTGACACTCCCATTTGGGTAGAAGGAGAGACCACCCCGAGGCCCTTCCCTGCTCTGTAATCCCCAGGCTGCTCAAACGCCTCCAGTCCTTGGTGCCAGCCCAAGGCAGCGCAGCCCAGACTGTGAAGTCCTTGAGAACTTTCAGGCTAAGTGAGAGCTCACTGGCTTTTCTCATCAAGAATATAAGCTTGATTTTTCATAAACATCTTTCCCAGGAACACCAAGCTGACCCTCTTTCACCACCAGCAAAACAGAGAAAAGGAAAAACTGCAAGGTGTCCAACACAGGTTTTCCAGATTTTCTCAGTTAATTCCCATTTTTATGGTCACTTTATTCGCTGAAGGGCAGAGAAGGGAATAATAGCTTTTTGGAGAAGGAAAACCGGTCTAGTCTGCCACATCCTTCCTGGTTTTCTCTACTGGCTTAGCTGTACTCAAAACAAGGGTTTACTTTTCCTTCTTTCAGAAATTCAGAATCTAGGACATCGCAGGGTTGTGGATGTTTGGAGGACTGATAATCTGGCATGGGAAACACTCTTAATTTGCCAGATTTTTTAAATTGGGGTGGGGGTTTACTGACATTTGGGCAGCTTAGTTGATGTAAGAAAATCTTCAAGTAAGGAAAGCCTCTGTCTCCAACTTATACCTCATGTTAGAAATTGGTTTTCAGAAAATAAATGTCAGAGAGCAGGCATTCATGCAAACAGCTAGACGCTTCTGATCCAAACTTACGAACCCCAAGGACGGATTGCACCATGGGTTGCAAATACAAATGACTGATTCACTTTCTGCCCCAATACGAAAATCTATTCATAACAGTTTCCTGTTTGGGCCGGGGAAGCGGCCACTGGGAAGAACAAACAAAAAGCTGGCGGGGAATCCATAAAGCCCCACTGTTCCGTGGTACTCTGTCTAGCATGTTACTGCAGGGGAGCCCTAAGATGGCAGGGTCACACATGACGCTCCATGTGGCCGTGTGGGTCACGCAGCACAAGCTCAGCGTCGGCCGTCGGCTAGGAGATCGACTTGAAGATCCCCAGCGGGTTCAGCAGCCCGTCGGAGGCTGACAGCTGGGGCTGGGTTCGAGTTAGTGAACGCCATGGGGCAAACCGCAGTGCCCAGCTGGGCTGAGTATTTGCGTCAAGAGAGCGGGGACTGGCTGCCAATTCTGACTGAACAGGGGCTGACAAGTTGCTAGAGGGTGCCAGCCATGTCCTGACCCCTCAGTGGACAAGGAGACTATGGAGAGGAGAAAACAAACCCTGATCTACCCGAGCCACTCCCGCTTTTTCATTCAGAAGGGAAAAAACCGTGTGGTAATTCGAGCCTCCTGAAGAGAAACGGCTTTCTGGGGAGCCAGAAGTCCCAACTGGAAAAGGACTCTGGGGGATCATGGCAGGGAAGGAGGGTTGTCAGGTATCAGGCTCGTGTGTGAAAGACCCACACCGGATGGCAACAGTACGAGGACTGCCTCAGTGGCTCTGTAAGACGGAAATGGCAAGAGTATGTTCCAAAGACAGAGTCTTACCGTCTAAGGACGGAGGGACCTCTGTAGACATTCTCAGTGAAAAACTCATGTTAAGTATTTAAGGTTTGCTGAAATCCCAGGCTTTTCCCATTTGTTTTCAAACGAGCAGTGCCTTTCAAACACAGTATATGAGAAATAACGGTAACCCTATTTTCAGGGATATATATCACACAGAGAGAATAGCTTCAGATCGGCAGACTATATTACACAGGACAAGGGAAATGAGATTACAGATATGGATTTATTAGGTGACGGGGATTCCTCTCCCTATGATTTAATGTACTTTCCAAGTTTTGAAACACAGGCCAAGGATGGGCCTGTTCTCTGCTGTGTCTACAGATGGATGGAAGCGTGTATGACCATTCCAGAGCCATGTCCGTCACTCCTGAGTTTTTGTCCCTGCTGTCTTCTCCAGCACCTCCTCGTCAAATGCCAAGTGTGAGAAGCTAATGCTGGCCCACTTGTTGATGGAGAAAGTACATATAAAGCAAGATGACTGAACAAATCCTGTGGATACAAGCTACAAAGTCTTTTTCTGCTTCCTAAGAGGCTTAGTCTTTCTATTTCTAGAGTTCTTCTAAGTTGGAGATTTTCAAATGTGACACAGTGTTAGATCTAGGTGGAATAAGGGTTTTGTAAAACACTGAATGATGATCAGAGAAAGGAGTAACTAGCCTTGTTTAAAAGCACACTCAGCAGGATGCCAAAATATACCAGATCCTCATACAAACAGCATGGATTACATTAACAGGCCTCCCTGGGTGAGCGGGGAGTCTTATTCCCAACTCTCTCTGCCTATCTTAGACTCACCCCATGGTTATGTAACCTTTAGAATGGAATTTGGAAATTCTTCTGACCCTGCCCTGCTCGCTGATAGAGCTGAGCCAGTGGCTGGCAGGGGCATAATCTAATAGGCGAAATTGGAAACACACAAATTCACAGTCCTCTTGTCTTAGCCCAGAGACTATGCAGGCAAGGAAAGAAAGACTCGCCCCTGTCTTCCTCCTCCCCTCTGGCCTAAGTTTACGCTGACTTCACCCAACAGGCACCTGACCCTCCCAGATGAGCTGGGAGGGGCTAAAGCACCATGCACGGCCACAGTGGGGGTGGAGGTGCAGGCAGCAGATAATATTTAAGATGCTGAGTCTGTAGAGTGTTCAGGGAAAGAAAGGAAAGGTATAGGGAGCCCAATTAATTTGCACTTTTAAACTGAAGCTTTGACAAAGGCTAAGAAAGAGCAAGGGAAGAGAAAGCAAAGCGTGGTTAGCCCATCCAGGGAGAAAGTGCACACTTGTAATTTGCTCCAGCTTTGCAGACCTCAGCTGGGCATATCCAGATCCCCAAAAGGAAGATCATTCCTCACCCAGGCCCAAGAAAGATGCTGAACAAGACTCTCTCAGAGGTGACCTGGCTCTGCATTTTCATCATGGCCTTTGTCAGCCCCCCGGCGTGGCCACAGAAGCCCCCGAAACGCAAGACACCCGTGCAGCTCCAAGTGGCCACCTGCTGTGAGGAGGCAAAGGAGCTCAAGGCCCAGGTCGCCAATCTAAGCAGGCTGCTAAGTGAACTGAGCCAGAAGCAGGAGAGGGACTGGGTCAGCGTGGTCATGCAGGTGATGGAGCTGGAGAGCAGCACCAAGCGCATGGAGTCACGGCTCACAGACGCGGAGAGCAAGTACTCGGAAATGAACAACCAGATTGACATTATGCAGCTGCAGGCGGCCCAGACTGTCACCCAGACCTTGGCAGGTAAGGAGAACATGTTCATCTACTACTCATCACTCTTCTTGCTCAAACGGCCGAGTGTCTCTGTCTGTAGCATGGTTTCTACATATCTTGGCCATCAGATCGATGACAGGGGGTTCTTTGGGGTATATTTTCCTGGGTATGTGCCACGGCTCTAATGTTCTGTACATTTCTATAAATTGGTGCCTGCACCATCTCTTTATTCACAACATGTTTCAGCATATGAAAGATATGAATTACCATCCCAGAGTGCAGAGAGACAACATGGTTTGCCCAGAGTCACATCGAAAATCTTAGAAACAGGGTTCAAGTCTCCCTGATTGGTCCACTTCCTTAGCCAGAGCTGACAGGCTGTACCCTCAATCTCAAGGAAACAGGAATGAACACCAAAACTGTGACATTTGTTGTTCTAGAAGCCAAATTCTGTCATGTCCCGAAGATTTAGTGGTATAAGCATTAATGGATTTCGTGTCTTGTTTGCAAACTTGACTCTTCCCACTGGCTCAGAATTAGGTGTAGAGGTTGCCTAGAGCCAGATGAAGAATTCCTTTATGTTCAGGAAAGGACAGGCTCCTTGAGGTTCCCTGCTTCTGAGATTTCTATTTCTTCCCATGATCTCAAACAAAATTCTCCCATTATAGGAAATAAGAAAATGCAATGTTGAGATCTGGATTTTCAGTGGCCCCAAAATAAGATACATTTAATGTTTTCTAAAATAATTTTCAGTTTCTAGGTAGATTGGCTTAGACTGGCCAAGGTCAATTTTCTGTTCAGGGAGAAGAGATTTGGGTTTCCGAAATCATCAGGAAATTGTTACTTGTAAGGAGAATATCCTATATCTATGTCACTTATTGCTGATATAAAAATTTTTGGTCACATCACAGACCCAGTCAAGACATGACAGACTAAATCACTGGTTACTCTCAGTTAATGAAGAAAAAGCCTCAACATGAAATTGAGCTTCGACATCCCATTAATAAACCACCATGTATAAATCGCTTTCTAAGCATGTACTTCCTGCCCCTCAGTGTGGGACTAGAACAGAAAGGTATCCTCAGGACATTTTCCAGATAAGTGGGTCCTGATCTGGCCTGTGAAATGAAACCAGACCCGCAGGAGAGCAGCCAGCTGGGAACCTGCCCCTGCCACCCCCGGCTCCTCCAGTCGGGATTTGCTCCCCTCCCATCCCAGCAGGGAGTTTCTTGGGGAGTCAAACAAAGGCAGCTCTCCTGCTGTGCCTCTTCCTCTTCTTGCCCAGGATATGGTTCCTCATTTTTCTTCTCTATTACCAGGTGCTGGGTCACCTTCATACTGTGTTAGTAGATAGGCCAGCGGAGAAAGCAGTAAGTTGATGCCTTCATCGTTATGGAAAATGAAGGGGTTGATGGCGAAGGCACGTGCCTCCCCACCCCCTCCTGCAAGACGCTCTGCCTGGGATGGTTCTTGGCAAAAGTGCTGCCATCGGTGTGTTCTTCTTGAAGGCCCAGTGCAGGGGCCACCAAGGAAAGAATCCCAGACACAGAGGGTGGGAAGCCTCTCCTGGATAGCAAGGGTGCCCACTCTTTGAATCCTATCAGGAAAGGCGGTTTCTTCCATGGTGCTCTTTGAGATTTGCAACATGGAGACCAAATCTGGCATAAGGCAGTAGCCCCTGGGCAGCCAAGGAAGCACTTAAATCAACCTGAGTGAAAACCAGCCTGTCCAGTGCTCTCGTTTGCTTGTTTTAATAATGCTGCCAGGGGAAGGCCTCTAAGCGTTCCTCAGGGTGTGTGCATTTCCATTTGAGAATTGAGCAGTGTGAGATGAAGCGGGGGGGAAATAAGATGTGAAATCTATCTCCCTTCATTAGGGTCCTAGTAGGTAATCTAGATAAAAAATAGGCAATTCTCATAGGTAAAAATAGCCATTACCTCTGAAAAACCACCACCAACCATCACACAAACCAACCAACCAGGCAGACAACCAAAGCAGACCCTACTCATGACTTATGTGGTAAGAGAGGCTGGCTGTCCCAGAAGCTGAATTTATTAAACAGGAGCATCTGTTATGTAGCCATCATGCATTGGAATGTTTCCAGAATTCATGGCCTAGAACCTCAGCAGGATAATCGATTTCAGAGTTAACCTAAAACCACCCATTTGATTATCCCACTGATGCTATCCAGGTGAAGGGCTTCCCTACCCCTCAGCCCCCCAACCAGTGAAGCCAAAATATACCCCCTTTTTGTCTCCCAATGCCCACCTCTCCAAAATCCAGACACGGCCTAATAATGAACACTCATGTGAATGTCGTGGTAGAAATGAAGTCTCCGTTTTGAAACTCTCAACTGAGCTGCAACACAGATGCCCACCTGCCGTGGAGCTCCCAGGTTTGGATGCTCACCCCTGTGGTTTGCTCCTGTTGTAGATGCCATCTATGACTGCTCGTCCCTCTACCAGAAGAACTACCGCATCTCTGGAGTGTACAAGTTGCCTCCTGATGACTTTCTGGGCAGCCCCGAGCTGGAGGTGAGGTCAGCAGAGCCCACAGCCCAGGTGCTCCCATCTGTCCTCCGCCCCCTCAAAGGGCTGAGGGCAATGAGGCTTGTCACATCAAACATACTAAATACAGAGAGCTAGCCACACACTCCATTTGGGGGGGAACCTCCCCAGGCATCATCTGTTTTGCCCCTTCAAATCATTATCAACCAAACACCAAGTCTCCTAACATAGATTAGATAATTCTATAACCTCTACCCAACTAGCTGACATCTCTTGCCACGACCTATAGCAGTTATTCTTTGGGGAAGGAAAAAAGAGAGAACATGTCGAGAGCATATGTGGATTTTCTCCTCTTCTGACAAGATGTGCACTTGCCCCCATCCTCAATTTTGACAGTTCTTCCCCAGCAAACCACCACCTCACTCCTGCCGGCCAACATGGCCAGATAGTGGCCGTAGTGAGCCAGCATGACTATGGTCGTGCACACATCCGTTGGCTCTGCGGAAATGGGAGGAAGGTGGTGTGGCCCACCGCCCTCACACTCCTCTGCCCGCCTCTGTGGGTCCCTGACCAGAGCATCCTCTCTGCCACAGGTGTTCTGTGACATGGAGACATCAGGCGGCGGCTGGACCACCATTCAGAGACGGAAGAGTGGCCTTGTTTCCTTCTACCGGGACTGGAAGCAGTACAAGCTGGGCTTTGGCAGCATCCGTGGGGACTTTTGGCTGGGGAATGAGCACATCCACCGGCTGTCCAGACGGCCAACCCGGCTACGTGTGGAGATGGAGGTGAGCACGAGGCCTCGGACCGGAGCAGGCTGCCACACACAACTATGCACAACTCTGGGGGCGCCCTTCCCATTCTTGTTCACTATAGGCTTGTGTATTTATGATGATGGTTTTCCTGCAGATTGCAGTACAGTTGAGGGAGAAGAGGTTTCTTCCCGTTTTTGTTTTTTTTTCCACAAAAGCAAGACTGCAGATACACAAGAAGAGGCTGGACTCGGGCCAGAGCTCCCGCGTGTGCAAACCGTGAGGGCCGTGAGTGGCCTCGGAGCGCTGCTCTCCTCTCAAGCCGCTCTACGACATCTCCAAGGGGGATAGAGCCAAACACACACCTACACCTTCGAGGCAGGGCCGGGAAGGGCTACAGAAAGAGAGGCCAGTCAAGGCCAGCTGGGGACTCAGGAGAGACGTGTGGCCCAGGACCCTTGTCCTCTGACTCCCAGCTTAGTGCGGCCCCCTAAAGGCGAACACGCAGGAAAGCTTTGCTCGGTCCGCAGCGGGAACCGGATGCGCGGCTGCGAGCCGCGAGGGGAGAGTGGCAGCACGGGCCGGGCCGAAACGAGGGCCCGCTGCAGCTCCCCTAAGGCTCGGCGTCCTCCCTGACAGGACTGGGAGGGCAGCGCGCGCTACGCGGAGTACAGCCACTTCGTCCTGGGCAACGAACTGAACAGCTACCGCCTCTTCCTGGGGAACTACAGTGGCAACGTGGGGAACGACGCCCTGGTCTACCACAACAACACGGCCTTCAGCACCAAGGACAAGGACAACGACAACTGCCTGGACAAGTGTGCACAGCTCCGCAAAGGTGAGATTGGCGGGTAGGGGGAGGCCGGCGGGGGCGGGAGGGGGGCAGTCCCGCGTGAGAAGAATGGCTTGAGAGCCGCAGAGCTGGTATGCTGGCTTTGGTGCTCCTTTGGGGACGCTGGTTCCAACTGCTTAGCCGCTGTTCCAAAAGCAGCGTCACCAATCCTGCTGTCCAGTCTGGCAGCTATTTCCAAGGGGAGGACGAGCTCGGCGTCCCAGCCCCGGTCTGTTTCTCGTGCCAGGCGGCTACTGGTACAACTGCTGCACAGACTCCAACCTCAACGGAGTGTACTACCGCTTTGGGGAGCACGACAAGCACCTGGACGGCATCACCTGGTACGGGTGGCACGGGTCTAGCTACTCCCTCAGGCGGGTGGAGATGAAAATCCGCCCGGAAGACTTCCAGCCCTAAGTGGAGGCCTGCTGTGGGGCAGGGGTGGGGAAATGGGGACAAATGGAGGCTGGGTGAGGGCGGGGGAAGGGCAGGAAGGGGGTAGAGAAAGGTAGGGATGGAAAATGGCCTACAATCACCAATGAGAGATCAGGAGCACAATCAAATTTAAGTACGAGGGCGTCACCCAAATTCGGATGAATTATTTGAACACAATGGGTTATCACACATACTTCTCAGGGGGCTGGCCCGAGGGGGCTCTCTCTCTGTCCGTGGTCCCTGACAGACACTAAAAGCTTCTCCTTTCCATTTGATTTTTTCTGTGAAAGAAAAATAATTATGACATCACTTTACCTATTCAGTTGAAGGCCTAGGTGTATGAGGGCAGAAAACAGATCCCTCACCTAAAAAAGAACCCTGTGATTTTGATCCTCAAGGAGAGGTCTTGGGTGTTAGAGAAAGGCATGAAAGAGAGGGGTGGAGGAGAGTTTTGATTTTTCAAATCTGATGAAATTACCTTCGGTCTACACATTTTTTTTTTTTTTTAAGACAGAAATTGTTCCACTGGTGATGGGCTGAGCCAGGCTGGACTTGCTCAGAGGGGTCTCTGGGGCCCCGGGCCTGGTGGCGGGCCTTTAGCAGCTCCCTGCTCTGCCTCTATCAGGGTGCAATGCCGAAAGGCAGAAGTGGGTCTAGGGGTGGCTGGGGAGTTCCAGCTGGAGGTGGGGAGAAGTCCCTCATGGATGCTTGCACAAAACTGCCTTAAAATGGTCAGTCAATACAGACATATCTATTTTTGTTTTTTACTTTGTAAGAAAAGGGCTCAAAGAGCTTTCTCTTTTAACTTGTCTATAAAAAATGGCTGCAAAATGAAGGTGGATGACACTACGGTTAATAATTCATGCTGTATGTCAGTGTTTTGCTTTGTAAAAACACAATACTGTAGTATGTTGTAAACATGCGGAGTTTCTTTTTCCTTCTACAATAAATTCTTCCGAAACTCACTGGTTTTTAAATTATTGCCATTATGATTTAGAGCAAGGTAAAAAGCTTCAGTGAAAAATCAGAGGGTGAGCAGTCTTCAGGGAAAGCAGGGGAGGAGCCGGAAGCCGAAGAGCGAAAAGGTGGGGGACAGAAAGGGCAGCAGCCACTGGGAGAGGTCAGTTCTAGCCTACCCACCTAATCCCAACAGAGCCCAGTGCCACCCCATGGCTTCAGAAGACTTCGCAAACCAACACTCTGCCTTTCTACTTGAGCAAACTAACACATAGAGAGGGAGCACATCTTTAGCCATAACAGATGCCAAATAATTTTGAGTGTGAGGAAGTCATTTTTTACTCAATAAAAAGAACCATTCCCTTGACCCAGTCAGTGTGAGGTAAGCCATTATTCTTATTCAGTGTTTCCTACTGTACCTACAGTCCTTGGATTGCTGGGAACCTATTTAACCTTAAAAACAAGCACTCGGGGATTTTCAAAGGAATAGAGTGAGCAGAGAAGTGCACTGAAGCAGGGCATCCCACAGGACAGGCATTCACACAGAAACTTCCTGAAGCAGGCGGGGAGTCTGAGATGGCCAGAAGCCAGCACAATACTGCCTGGAAAGGGAGGATAAAAAGATCGGGGGTTAAGAGGAGAGGAAGAAGAGCGCAAACGCCTCTGGCAGAAGTAGCTAATAATTCTCTCTCTCTCTCTCTCTCTCTCATCTCCTCTAACCCCACAGCTAAAAAACACCTAAAGCTCTAGGCACCAAAGGTTACAATAAACAATTGGGACTGCCTCAAACTAAAAAGCTTCTGCACAGCAAACAATCAATATATTGAAAAAGCAACCTACAGAATGGGAGAAAAGATTTGCTATCTATAACCCCTCATAAGGAGTTAATATTCAAAATATATAAAGGATTCATACAACTCAATATAAAAAAAATAGTCCAATTAAAAAAAATGGGCCAAGGGCCCAAATAGACATTTTTCCAAAAAAGACATTCTTGGAACCCATTCTTGTGTAGGGCTTGTGTATTTATTATGATGGTTTTCCTGCAGGTTGCAGTACAGTTGAGGGAGAAGAGGTTTCTTCCTGTTTTTGTTTTTTTTCCACAAAAGCAAGACTGCATGCAGATACACAAGAGGAGGCTGGACTCGGGCCAGAGCAGAGGGATCCCCAGTCAGCAGGGCTGAAATGCAGCGGTGCCTGCTCTGGCCTGGGGCACGAGCTCCCGCGTGTGCAAACCGTGAGGGCCGTGAGTGGCCTCGGAGCGCTGCTCTCCTCTCAAGCCGCTCTACGACCTCTCCGAGGGGGAGAGAGCCAAACACACACCTACACCTTCCAGGCAGGGCCGGGAAGGGCTACAGAAAGAGAGGCCAGTCAAGGCCAGCTGGGGACTCAGGAAGAGACGTGTGGCCCAGGAGCACATGAAATACACGTGCATGAAATGTGCTCAGCATCACTCATCATCAGGAAAATGCGAATCAAAACCCCCAACGAGATGATCTTCTCACCCCTGGTACAATGGCTGCTATCAAAGAGGCAAGAGGCAGCAAGTGTTGGCGAGGATGTGGAGAAGAGGGAACCCTTATCATTGTTGGTGGGAATGTAGATGGGTACAGCGCTATGGAAAAGTCTGGTGATTCTTCAAAAAAATTAGAAATAAAATTCCCATATGATCCAGCAATTCCACTTCCGGTGGATATATACTTCCAGGTATATACCCAAACAAAAAGAAATCAGTATCTTGAAGAGAGATCCGCACTCCCATGTTCATTACATCATTATTCACAATAGCCAAGACACGGAAACAACCTAAGTGTCCAGTGACAGATGAATGGATAAAGAAAATGTCACACACACAAAGAGGAACATTATTTAGCCATAAAAAAGAAGGAAATGCTGCAATTTGTGACGACATGGACAAATCTGAAGGCATTACACTAAGGGAGATAAGAGAGAAAAAGAAAAATACTGTATGGTATCACTTACATGTGGAATCTTAAAAAAAACCCCAAACAACCGCCCGGTTTCATAGAAACAGAATAAAACCATGGTTGCCAGGGGATACGAGAGATAGGGAAATGGGGAGGCAGAGGCTGAAGGGCACACACTCTCAGTTTTAAGAGGAGCAAGTTCTGAGGATCTAATATACATCACAGTGGCTATAGTTAGAAGACAGTGTCATGTATTTGAAAGTTGCTAAAAGTAGGTCTTAAGCGATCTCACCACACACACACAGTTAACAATGTGAGGTGATGGATGTGTTAATGATCTTGAGGTTGATAGTCATTCCATAATGTGTATGAAGGCATCATGTTGTACATTTTAAATATACACAATTGTATTTGTTAATTATTCCTCAATAAAGTTGGGGGGGCACGGCATCTAAACTTCACTAATCAAAACCTATAGCTGCTGAAATTTACTCATATTTTTACATTTACACAATTGAGTAAACAGAGAATAAACTTTCCGAGACAATGTGAATGTTGAGGAAAAAAATGTTACCATAAAGCCCACCCCCCAAAACTGAGCTTCTAAGTCGGCATCTGTGGCTCCCTTTACCCTTCTAGGAAAACTTGTTAGAGGGAGCAGCCGAGGGAAAGGGGAGAGCAGTTGTTAAAGAACAGGACACCCCCAGCCACGTAAGCTATAGTGTGTGGATTCTGAGCAGAACCAGTACTTCTTTTTTTTTTTTTTTAAAGATTTTATTTATTTATTTGACAGAGAGAGAGACAGCGAGAGAGGGAACAGAAGCAGGGGGAGCGGGAGAGGGAGAAGTAGGCTTCCTGCCGAGCAGGGAGCCTGATGTGAGGCTCGATCGCAGGGATCATGACCTGAGCCGAAGGCAGTCGCTTAACGCCTGAGCCCCCCAGGCGCCCCCAGAACCAGTACTTCTCAAGCACCTCTTCTGGTGCATCTGCAGCTGGGCACCGAGGGGGCTGAGCAGTGAAAGCATCCAGCTTTGATGAGACCCTTTCTTATACTTAAGGTGATAAAGAAAGAAGAGCAAGTACAATGGACCGAATGTGTGTGTTCCCCTCAAATTCCTACACTGAGGCCAATTCCCAATTTGACAGTATTTGGAAGCGGGGCCTTTGGGAGGTGATTTGGGTCATGAGGGTGGAGTGGCTCACGGATGGAACTGGGGCCCTGATGAAAGACACCCCAGAGAGCTGTGCTCTGCTTTCTACCATGTGAGGACTCAGTGAGAGGGTGGTAGCGTGGCAACCTGGAAGAGGGTGCTCACCAGCACCCAACCGTGCTGGTCCCTGACCATGGACTTTCCAGCCCCCAGAACTGTGAGAAAGGAATGCTGAAGCCCCCTGGTCCATGGTATTTTGTTAGAGCGGTCCGAATGGACTAACGCAGGGTACTGAGATGTTGGGGTGGCTCTGGAACAGGGTGATGGGCAGAGGCTGGGAGAGTTCTGAGGTGCGCACTCAAGAATGCCCAGAGTGCCACGAATGGACTCTCATAGGCACGTGCTGGTGAGAGCTCAGAAAGAAAAAGAGAGCTAGGGAGAGAGCTTCTGTCTTCTGAAGGAACAGCTATGTAATCATGAACAGAACGGTAGCAGGAATATGGACGGTAAAGGCCATTCTGATGAGTTCTCAGACAGAAATGAGGAACGGTTAGCGGATAATAGAGAAATGGCAACTCTCGTTATAAAGTGGCAGACAATCTGAATTGTGTTTGTGTTCCAGTGTTTCGTGGAAGGTAGAACTTGCGAGCAGTGACTGGGTATTAGCTGAGGAGACTGCTAAGCAAAGTGCTGAGGGGCGGCTTGGTTCCTCCTGACTGCTTAGAGTAAAATGAGAGAAGAGAGAAACGACATGAATGTGGATTAAGCAAAAAGGAGCCAGAACTTAAAAGATCTGGGAAATTTTCAGCCAACCCATACTGTAAGAAATGAGCATGTGTGTTTGGAAGAGAACACGGAGGGTATGGCCACATGAGGCTTTGCTAAAGGGATTAGTGTGGTGTGAACCACGGACCACATCAGCTGCTCCAGCAGGAAAACCACAAAACAAAATAAAAGGAAAGAGACAGGAAGGAATGAAGGAAGACTATCAAACATCTTGGGTTTTACAGGACAGAACTACGGAGCTATTTGGCTGTGAACATGCAATATTCTTCAAGATGAGAAAAGAATGATCCCGAGGTGGTGCAGAGATCATCATGGCTGCCTGCTTGTTTTCAAAAAGGAGGACAATTGCCCTGCTTTTAACAGGCCTGGTGGACTCTGCCCCAGTGGGTCCAGAAGGCAGACCGTCCCCCAGAGGGCTTGGAGGGCAGAGGATCCAGCCAAAATGGATTACTCCCAAGCCTGGAGATCTCACGAATTTTGCCCTGCTTGGTTTTGGACTTGCTTGGGATCTGTCACCCTTTCCTTCTTCCCCATTTCTTTTAGAATGGGGATGTCTCTCCTGTTACTGCTGGGGCAGTGTATTCTGGAAGCATGTAACTTGTTGGTTTTCACAGGTTCGCAGCTGGAGACAAATATTGCCTCAGGATGAATTATACCTAGGGTCTCATCCTTATCCCTGACTTAGATGATGTTTACATGAGACTTTAGAGCTGATCCTGGAATGGGTTAAGACTTCAGGGCGGTTGTGATGGAATGGATGTATTTCACATTTGAGAAA
This sequence comes from Mirounga leonina, assembly GCF_011800145.1. Lineage (NCBI taxonomy): Eukaryota > Metazoa > Chordata > Mammalia > Carnivora > Phocidae > Mirounga > Mirounga leonina. The sequence continues at coordinate 85,974,414 of NW_023270447.1, read as the reverse complement.
GACATGCATTCTGGGGGGCCAGGGGAGGAATGCTGTGGACTGGATGTTTATATCCCCCAGAATTCCTATGTTGAAGCCTAATCCCCAAGTGATAGTATTTGGAAGTGGGATCTTTGGGAGGTGATTAGGCCACGACGGTAGAGGCCTCATGAATGGGATCAGAGACCTCATTAACAAGAGCCCAAAGAGCTTGTTCTCTGCTTACCATCACCTGAATACACAGATAGAAGTTGTCCACTGGGCAACCTCTAAGAGGGTGCTCACCACAACTCAACCATGCCTGCACCCTGACCGTGGACTTCCCAGCTTCTAGAACTGTGAGAAGTGTTTGTTGTATAAGCCCCCCAGGTTACGGTAATTTGTTACAGTAGCCTGAATGGTCTAAGTCAGCAGGCCACCAGCCCTTACCCTAACACAAGCTAACCAAGCAAAAGCCAGGTGTGTGTGTATGCATGTGTATGTAATTGCTTAAGAAGCAATTACACTTACTGATATATATAAGTTTTGAGGAGATGCGAGTAGTTTATACTGTTTCAGCGTTAGTCTGGTTTGGGAATTACATGTGTCCTGGAGCAGACAGGTAAAAACGTCAATAGGTAGGGAGGGAATGAGACAGATTGATCCAGTAGCAAGAGAACAGAACTGTCAGCATAGCACAGCTTTTTAAAACAAAAACCAAAAGTAAGAAATAGCTTTGCAAAGACGTTTTTGTGAACCTGATTATTTAACCTGATTATTTCAAAGAGAATTTGAGCCAGTTGACTCAAATGTATAAACCAGAATAAACTTTAAAAAAGTGGACAGTGAAGGGAAAGCAAGAGTAGGAAAGACAAAATAGAGTTGGAAGGGGGGAGGGCAGCAGACAAAAGAGGTCAGGGGGCTGTAGTCCATTAGAAGTGGGCCAGGACTGAGCTGTGAGCTTCAGGGTGGCCACTGTGAGGAAGGGAGCTCAATCTATCACCAAAGAGCAACGCCTCCAACATGGGACCCAAGTGGTAATTCAGGGACATACGACCCCCCCCCATGGTGACCCCTGGGGAGGAGTTTCCACGAGGCCCATGCAGAGGACTGGGGTAGTACTGAGCACACATTCTCTAAGAGCAGCTTTGTCTAAGGCTGTTTCTTAAAACTTTCTGCAGTGACAATGATGGCAGGACATTGCCATGGTGCTTAGGAAAAGCAGTTTCACAAAAGCAAGTGGGAAAAGCCGCACATGGAGAAAGAACACAATGGGAAGATGGGAAGACAAGTGAAGTGGGCAGAACTGCAAGCCGAGCTCAATCAGGCTGGGACAGAACCACACGGCTCAGAGCCCTGGCTTTGCCTGGGAGCACAGGTTTCTACTGGTTTGTGCTTAAAGTCAAGATCAATCTGCAGGGAATTCTGAGGACGTATTTTCAGCTATATTGGCTTAAGAGGTTAATGGCCTTCTTGAACATTTTTCCAGGGCTCTGACTGTATCTTCCTATTGCAAATCTGTATACACATCAGTGCTTCTGTGATTGTCTCAAATATGGAGGAAACCCTGGGGTGGGACGAGGGGGCTTTCAGAGAGGTGTCAAACCGAAAAAGGTCAGCAAGGAAATTAACATGCAAAACTAGTTATATGACACTGAAGTGATTATATTCCTCTGCCAGATTTTCTGTCAATTATCAAGGAAGATGGTGTTACCTAAGCCAGGGATGGGAGGAAGAAATGCAGGTTTTCACATCTGCTGTACCTAATTAGAAATGGAAGCCTACTCCATAGGATGGCATGGTTATAACTGTTTGTATGTGGCATTTTAGAAATCAACAGTCTCCAAGCTTACTTTATTTGGACAAAAACATGATTCTATTTCTATCTTCTTAGTCACTTTTTAAAGTGTTTAAAGGAACACTTCTTAGCATTTACTCAAAAGCAGAGCTGGCAGAGAAGCTGGCTATTTGATAATTCTCTCAAATGGAAGAAGCGCCACACACAGCAGACTGTTTCAGCCATAAAGGAGGTACTTATTAGCTGGGTGATTTTCCCCTCAACTATCTGTAGTGAAATAATCAACCATGTTAGCATTTACGTGAAGATAATTAGATCCCAGAGTTAATATTCTCTGATAGTCAGTAGGGGAAGCAAACAGTTCTCTGGGAGCTGGAGCTAACATTTGAGGCTGCTTCTAATTTCATAACAGCAGAAAATTGATTAAACAACCTATTTTTTCCATACCCAGAAGACTCAAAATCATCTTAGGAGAGGAGAGAGCACAGCCAAAGCCAGGGAAAAGATCACTGAATCTCAGACTTCGCTCTGCCTGCTACACTCGCAGAACTCCAGAGGACGACGACTCAGGCAATAAAACCCCAGTGGCCTCTGAGGCTCCGCAACCAGGATGTCCTACTCTGACCCGAGAGCGCGATCGAACCCGGGCGTTACCATCTACGGCTCCCAGGCTGCTGCTGCCTCAGAACAGCTTCGGGGCTGATGCCACCGGGACAAGCCAGCACAGGTGGGAAAACAACGGGAGCCCGTGTGCTGAGGGTCAACAGAAATGCCAATTACGGCTCCAGGAGTGGGGAAGAGCCATCTGCAACCGCATCTCATTTAAACGTGTTGGCCTGGACCCGACGGCAGATTTCACAGAGCAGACGTCTCCACGTGACTCCAGTGATTTGGCAGCAGGCAGTGGGGGGAGAGAGGTCATTTCAGATGAAGGCAGCAATTAAAAAGGGTTTAGAGCCTACCTGATGAGAGACTCTAGGATGGCGGGGGTGGGACCTTTCTGGAACTCCAGTTCTTTGTAGTGTAGTGCTTTGGCGTATGCTCGGCACTTGGCAGCCCTCTCACCCAGCAGGACAATGCCATTGTCATCTCTCAATGGCAGGGGGCCCTAGGGCAGAGCAGAACCCACAGCATAGGAAAACAACGGCCGGCATGAACGGGAGTAGGCTGCCTGGGTGCTTCTCCCCTCCCACCTGTTTCCTGTCAGTCTCCATCTGGACAACGGGGCAAAGTCTCACCTTGTCACTGTGTTCCATGAATTCAGCCAAGTTTAAGAGGGTCTGCGTGACTTCGGCAATGTCCTGCGAGGTGAGGGCCAACTCGATGCTTCTGATGAGTTCATCCTGCTGGTCTTCATTCAGTTCAGACCAGCAGGACACAAATGCGGCATTAAAAAGATCCCTGAAGGCAGAGAGCAGTGGGAAAAGATGTTGGAAATGCTCTGTGCCTCCACCTGGTGCCACAGAGTCACTTATCAATCTACTCCTGGCATCAATGATTTTGCTCATACAGACCAGTGCTGTCCAACAGAACTTGCTGGAAATGGTCTATCTTTCCTATCCAATACGGTAGCCACTGAGTACTTGAACCGTGCTAAGTGTGACCAAGGAATGGAATTTTAAGTTTTATTTAATTGTAATTACCTTAATGCAACCACGCGTGGCCAGTGATTACTGATTTTACAGCTCGGGTATAGACACTGTGCTACACGGGAAGCCGTGTGAGGGCGTGGGGGGAGAAAGAAGAGCAGAGCTAAATAACCTGTCTCCACAGGCATATTTCTTGGCAGTTTTCCCATCTTTTCTCTTCATGGGAGGGATGAACAGAAAGGGGACTTCTAACACAGAAGCTGGCATGAACAGATTGAGAACAGAATAATCTTCAAAGGATTCTTGGGATGCTTCTCAGGCGAGATTGGAAGAGGCAAAGGCAGTGCCCGTGACTGCTTTTCAAAATACAACCAGAACCCCTAGTTGAATGGTCTTAAACACAACAACCCAACTTAAGAAACTAGAAGTGTTAGAAGATAGAAACCCAATCCATAAATTCTCAAAAGGTCCTCTAAGCCAATGTAACTGCTGGAGACCTGGAACCAGAGGTGCCATTTCTAAGATTACTACAACTATTTTAAATCATTAAAGCATCACACGGACTGGCATATTTGCTGTGCCCGATATCTGAACTTTAATCCCATCCCCTCTTTTTTGGTGAATGTTGGGGGAAGGGGGTTGGAAACTATAAGATACGCTTATAATGTATGGGTTGAGCATTTGATGCCTCTACACATACTTTCTATTACATATGAAAAAGGTTAACTCAGACCAATGTATATAATTTTGGAATCTGCTGGAAAACACAAAATTTGAAATGTAATGGGTAACATGAAGACCAAAAGAAGTCCTGTGTAAATTAAAAAATACACTTTCTGACCTACATCCAAGGCCACACCGGATCCCAAACGAGCACACTTGGCACCACGGGGATAAACACATAGGTGTATGTCTATCACAAGTCTCTTTTGGATGACATTGTGCTCAGGAGTGACTTGGAGCAGAAGAGAGGTATACTACGTCAGCTGAGCATATGAAATCTGCACACTGTGGAGTCGGGAGAATCCTAGGAACTATTTTTAAAGCATAAAAAAATACCATTTTATGCCTCATTATAAATAATCATCCATTGTAGACAAATTTGGAAAATGGGAAAAAGAATAACAAAGAAAATAACTACTCCTTAGACCTTCCAACTTAATCACTGCTCTATTACTTTCTAGTCTTTTTCCATGCAGATGTGTTTTTAACAGTTGAAATCACACAATTCCATAGTTTTGTATCCTATTTCATTCATTTACATTATACTGTAAACCTTCTATATGCAAAGATTATAAACCAAATCTTTAAAGGCTTCTTAAGATTTATTATTTAGAACAGTATTATTTTATGGCAAATTCTATTTCCTGGAGATGGCTGCAACAGTATCTCCTGTTCCACATGCTCTTCTAGAATCTTCCTATCATGAGATGGCATCCATATCACCTTCCCTTGAATCTGAGTGGGTTTCTGTGACTGCCTTGAACAACAGAGTGTGGGAGAAGTGATACTGTGTGACTTCCAAGGCCAGCTCATACAAATTCCATATACTTCTGCCTCGTTCCCTTGGGGACGTTCACTCTTGAAAACCTGCCAGTATTCTGTGAGGAAGCCCAAGCACCCCACAGAATAACCCACATGGAGAGGAACCAAGGCCCCTAGCCAGGGCAGTTCCCATTTGAAAGCCCCAACCTGCCAGACATGTGAATGAGCCACGCTCAAAGTGGGTCCTCCAGACCCTGGACAAACACCCCCACTGACACTGACGCAGAGACGAGCTGTCCCCACAGGTCATGTCCAAACTGCAGATTTATGAGCAAAACAAATGACTGTTGTTGTTTAAGACTAGTAAGTTTGGGGAGTATCTGTAATTCAGCAGTAAATAATTAGAGTTCATTATTATTAGAAAGCAGTTATATTAAACCATTACATAGTTCTTTTCAGAGCTATAAATGACTTTGTAATTAAAATTTTGGACCCAAATCTAAGGAAAGGTCTGCTAGCAAGGTTAAGATGGGTGCTTTTCCTATAATATGAGCTTGTTCAACCTGCCTTTTCATTTTTTTTTTCCTCCACAGGTTGACAAAATTAAAAATGTTAGCCCTTTTTACAATTATCGCTGATAAAGAATTCTTATATATTGTCTTCTCTGTGCTGATCCTCTTGATCCCATCCTGAAGCGGGGGACGTACCTGGCCATCGGGTTGTAGGCCTGAGCCAGGGCCCAGCACGAGCGCAGGGAAGGTGATGAAGAGTCCTTCAGGAGCTCCAGACTCAGCCGCCTCAGCCACTCCAACCAGTCATCTTTGGAGACCCTTCTGGCAGCTCCCCAAGCCTGTAATCCCCCAGGTGACAGTGGAAAACCATCAGCTTTCAGGGCCAACTGTAAGGAGCCCTCGTCTATTTAATGATTATTCTGTCTTTGATTTATAAAATCATACCTCTCGTGACAAAATTCCCTCAGAGCACAAATACAAAAGAATAATACTTAATTAGAAGCCATAAAACAAAAGCAGCAACTTCTGGAATTGAGCATGATATAGAAAAAGACTGTTTTACAAATCATGTGTGCTGGACTCAGCAAAGCAGAAAGCTCTACAGACCCAGAATGGATGGGCCTGTCACACGCAGGGTGCCTTCAACAAAGCCTAATGGCCCCTGCAGCGTGTGACGGGCCCTGGACACTGTGCATTAGGACATTGGCTCATTCAACAGCAAAGGGTCACACAGGGAGAGGGAAAATGGTCAGGTTCACAGCACCGTGAATCACATTACACTCAGGCGAGCCAGAGCCCAGAGCACACGGCACTGGGGTGGAATGAGACAAAAGGAGTTTAACAGATTTAATTTTTACTTTCTGATTTATCCCCTCCAACATTCCTCAAAACTCTAGAGCATTCCAGGCATCAAGAGTTTCGGCCAGGGGAAGCTGAGGGAGGTGGATGGGAAGACCCAGGCTCTGGAGATGGGCAGGCCAGTGTCATGGCCCTAGCTGCACTCTAGGGCTCAGCGGCCTGAGTTCAAATGACTCTTATCTAACTCACTGGCTGTCTGACCTTGGGCAAGTCACTTCTCTTCTCTTGGGCCTGTTTCCTCACTTGTAAAATGAGGATAATAGTTCTACCTCCTAGGGTGTTTTCAGGATTAAGTTAATATGTGTCACAGATTTATACCAGTGCTTGGCACGAAGTTAGTGCTCCTGGGAGTGCCTATTTCTGTGAAGTCAGGAATACCAGTTGGAATCCTGGCTCTACCGCTCAGCAGCTGGAGCACTCTGGGCAAACTACTTGTAGATTGCATCTGAGCCTCAGTCTTCCACATCAAGGGGTAAAATATCTAAAGAGCCCAGCTGGAAGAGATGAGCAAAAAACAGTTGCTCTTATTATCAAAACAACATCTCTTTGAGCTGGCCTAGCCCTAACTTTTTAAAATATATTCTTTTTTTCAAGATTTTATTTATTTATTTGACAGAGAGAGACACAGTGAGAGACGGAACACAAGCAGGGGGAGTGGGAGAGGGAGAAGGAGGCTCCCCACTGAGCAGACAGCCCGATGTGGGGCTCGATCCCAGGACCCTGGGATCATGACCTGAGCCAAAGGCAGACGCTTAATGACTGAGCCACCCAGGCAACCCTTAAAATATATTCTTAAAAGATTTTTCCAGCAGGACATGTGTACTCCCTAAGCTAGGGAAACTGAGCAAGTTAGAGCAGAGGTTCCCCACGGAAGTGGTCCAGGGAGTGGAAGAGATCCCCGTGTGCTACACCACCTAACTAACCATCAACGACTCAACCCCTCACTTTCCTGGGATAAACTGGAGATCTGCTGTGGCTTCTGATGAGTTACAAATGAGTGATACCATATAAACTACTGTTTTATGTCAGAAATTGAAATAGAGACATTAAGGGACAAACTGAAAAATTATGTGCATGATTCTGACGATACAAGGAGCCAGCAGGAAGAGTGACACTAGTTACTTGACTTTTAAAGTTTGTTCTGTTGAACAAAATGGGAACAGCAAGTCCTTTTCTATGCAGAGGCCTCTGGCTTCCTCCCTACACAAAGGGTCTCCGGATAGCTGCTCTGTAACGCACGGCACTTCCAAAGTTGAACATACACAAGGGAGGATCAAAAATGTCTTTTCCCTCCAGCGATGTGAGGCTGAGCCTGGGTAAGGCGGAGACAGTTCAGCAAAGCGGCTAAGAGACTGGGCTCTGCAGTCACGCTACCTTGGTCAAACCCTGGCTCCACCATTTACTCGCTGACTTTGGGCAAATCACTCAACCTTTCAGGGCCTCAACATCCGTCTCTCTGCAAATTGCCGACAGTAACGACAGCACCTAACTCACAGGGTGAAGGGTAAATGAGTCAATATGCGCAATGGGCTCACATCAGCGCCCGACACACGGAAAGCACTCCACAGACGTTGGCAGCTGTCAGCGCTTTTACTGTCACCGTTTGAGAAATGGTAGCAAAGAAGCCTCTGGAAACCTTAGCTTCATGGACAACTGCACGATCTATCAAATAGGCTAAGTCCTCCACGTGGCCCTTCCTTGCTGTTCTTTCATTTACAACCTAATGCACGCTCGCTTCTCTGGGTCCTGTGGTGACTATGTCAACACGAACCAGCCGCCTTCCGCCAGCAGCCACGGCTGACCGCCTCCCTCCAGTGAGGCCGGCGCAGGCTGACGGAACGTCAGCTTATCCATTTAGAAGGTAAGCCCAAATCGCTTCTCCTCAGACGGGAAAGCTGCTGGAAATCCTGGCAGGCACTCTGGAGGTATACACGAACGGTTTCTACGTTTTCTGCCCCGTGTAACTCCCCTGTTAGCATAGGCAGCAGAAAGATGACCGAGGTGGCGCGCGGTTACTCGGAAAGTGGGTCTGACTGGTCACGGCACCGACCCCGAGTGCCCTGCGCACAAGTACGTGGAGGCACAAATGGGGCTGAGGGTCAGCGCTGGAGATCCTGCGTAGGGTTCCTGGACTGGATCTGTTCTCTCAAGTGAGATACACTAGAGACTCTTTATTTTTTCTGTTTGACAAAGGTCATGCTTCTTTTTCCAAGTCCTGGGTAGAAAGCCAATCTTCCTGGAAGCAACCCAGACTACAGGGGAGTTTCCTAAAATAGTCAGGACACGGCTCTAAGAGGGTGGACAGCTGCCTGGTGAGAAGGACATTCTGAACCCAGGCAGGCGGAAAACATCTGGGTGGAAATGTGTGTCTGGCTTCTCTGCCCGGCCCCTCCCTGAAAGGTGAGGTGTCAGCAGAGTGGCCTCAATGGCGGCCTGGGGATGCCGGGTGCCTGGCGGCCCTCTCCTTCTCCTGCAGTCTTGGACCAGCGCTGGCACGCTCCACGGAGGGAAAGCAGCATTACCCCTGCCCCAGGGGTCTTTCACTGCTTCCCTCGTAAATCACCCAACCCTTCTCGGCGGCGGCCACTTTACAAAAGCTACCTGTGCGGGTGAAGGCTGGCTCAACAGTCAGTGATGAGCCCCGGTGTTCCCCGGCTGTGTGTGAACACACACACACAGGTCTGTGTTCAAATCTTTATGGGCTTGGCCAAAAGAAGAAAACAAGTTCTGCCCAGTTCTCTACCTCGGTCCACGGCTATTCTTGAAGTGCAGCTGCTGTGGGCCAACCGCTAAGAAAGGAAGACTACCACCGCGTGGAACTCTAAACACGGAGCTGCTCACAGTCACCAGGAGCACTGACAATAATGCGAAATGTGGGAAATAAGCAACCTGGTATATTTACTTAAAAGCCAGTGACAGAACTACGATTATTCCACTCAGATCTACCAGCGACGCTTTGAAACTACCTGTTTTTAAATGGATGGCTGGTGGCATACATGGTGGGAAGCTGGTTATATCCCAGGCTTTTGTGTCAGCAGAGAGAACTCAGTACTTATCTGCAAAGATTTAAAAGCTTGCTACTCAAAGTGTGGTCCCTGGACCAGTAGCATGGGCATTACCTAGGACTTTGGTAGAAATGCAGAATGTAGGCCTGACCTCGGACTGCCCCAGTCACAACAAGCAATCTCACCAGCCCCCAGCAGTCAGTAAGCCCTATGAGTCTCAGCAGTCTGAGAAGCACTGCTTTCAAGAGCTGGCATCAGTCTCAGTGCTAATTAGGGACTCACTGGTTTTGTTCCACTCATGTAAAAAATAAGAATGTTATTTGCAACAAAGGATTCTACTATTAAAGCTCCAAGGAAGCTTAGAACTTTGTTCTACACTTAACCTTTATTTTTAAAAATGTGTAATTTGGACACCTGGAAAAAGACGAAATGACCTAAGCTCATGGTATCTAGAGTTTCAGAAAAATGCCTGGGCTGGTCTTCGGTTGTTTTAAACTGATGGTAGCAAGAGCTAAGAGTTCTGAACAAGAGAGAAGAGCAGGGCTCTCCTTTACCACCCGCCCGCCCCCGGAAATCATGGACTTGCCTTTTGGAGGTTGATGGTGCTGACATGCAGTTTCTTCATGGGTCCTGTTTCTACTGGCCCACTAGCCAATGCGTCTCCTTGGCCACTCCTCAGCATTCGATGCTGGTAAATCAAAGGGTCTTCTTCTTCATCAGCAAGGGTGTATCCCTGCAACCAGAGATTTACAGAAAAACCCTGCAACTCCGCTAGGTCCTCCCAGGTTAGAAAACACCCTTAAACCTTGTGAAGGTTGCATCTTCTGGAAAAGTCAGGATGTCAACAAGAAGGAAAAAGTTATATGCATGGACAAAATGAACCACGGGTGGGCTACACTGCCCACTGCAGACCCATCTTTGCTGGTCACTTGTGGTCAGTGACAGCATTGACTCCATAGCATGAGCACACAGCTGGCAAAGCTAAAACTGTGGGCAGTGATCCAAGGGACCAAGTGCTATGAGCTGGGGGGGGCAAACAGCCCGCTGCCTGGCTTTGTGTGGCCCAGAAGCCAAGAAGGGTTTCTATATTTTCAAATGACTGGAGAAAAAAAAAAATCAAAGGAGGATGACTTATTTTGTAGCACATGCAAGCTATTCAAGAAGCACACCTTGGCGTCCCTTAGTGCAAGTGCATAGGCAGGCGGCCAGGCTCACGCTCTTCCACGAGCAGGCGGCTGCTTTCCAGCTCGGGCAGCAGGGCCCAGTCACTGCCTCAGAGCCCACATCGCCTACAGAGCTGAGAAAAACCTATCTTTGCAGAAACTGTTTGCCCATCACTAGTTTAGGACTATAAAGCCAGATGTGCTCCCAGGCCCGCGAGGAGAGTCAACGGGGGACTTTGGGACAGAAACCAAGCGCAGTTCACCTTGACAATTCTGCAGATAAGGACATCATAGCGCTGATGGTTGATTCGGTGCCGCACCAGGACTTTATTCACCATTGGAATGAAAATTTGGTACTGTCGAAGGAGAGGGAAGAGGTCAGAAACGTTACTCTGCAGAGAGGGAGGCAGACAAAAGAATGCTATAGCTAGTTCCCCTGAGTTTGGGGTGGCTCTGTGTTACTCAGAAGAATCACCTACTTGTCTGTCTGTCTCTCTCTCTCACACACTCACACATACACACACACACACACACACACACACACACACACACCCTGCTACAATCCTAGTCCCTATGCCCTTCCATCTGGGTTACTGTGATGGCCTTTGACTGCTCTCTCTGCTCCTACCCTTGGCCTGGTCTGTTCTTCCAAACAGCACTGTGAGTCACCAGGTCAGACCATAGTATTCCTGTGATCAAGATCCTCCAAAGTCTTCTAGTCTTGCTCAGAGTAAAAGCCCAAGTATTTATAATGGCTCACAGCAGTGATGTGCAAATTTCTGTGGGCATCAGAATCATCTGGAGGGTTTATAAAACCGGAGATTGCTGGGCTCCACAGCCAGCTTCTGGTTCAGGGCTGGGCACAGGCCCAAGAATCTACATTTCTAACAGGTTCCCAGCTATGCAGATACTGTCCAGGGACATCTGAGAACCACTGGCTACGGCACCTGGTCTCTATGCCCCATCCCAGTCCCGCCTTATCTCTACGACCTGAACTCCAAACCTTCCCCCTCACCCCCCAGCACCCTCCTCTGAGGCCACACTGCTTTCCTGCTGTTCCTTGGACCTTTCAAACGTGCTGCCTCCTCACACCTTTGTATTTGCTACTCCTTCTGCCAGCATCCAACTCTCTGGGCTCAGACCTTTATTTGGGTCTCTGGTCAGACGTCAATTTATCAGAGGTCTTCACTGTCCACCCTAAACAAACAGCGGCTCTCCCCACTCACTCTACACTCTTATGAGACAGACTGTTTATTAGCTTTGCCTCACTGGAATGTAAGCTCCATGAGAACAAGGACACCATTCTGTTTACTGTGTTATCCCAGAACAGCATTTAGCTCACAGAGATGGCTCGAGAAATATTTGCTAAATAAATGAAGGACAAAAAAAGCAAATAATTCCTAGTTCTTTGAAGGTAGTTGAGAGCTACAGACTAGCAAATAGAGATGTTCACAAACAAAAGCATCTTCCCCAAGCCAGGCAGAAGAGCACGTCTGTTCAGGACTCCTGCCTCACCTTCTTCCCCAGTTGGAAGACCAGCGAAGACAACGTGTCCATGGCCGTGGGACGCAGTTCCGGACTCTGGTCCAGCGTTCGAACAATCGGATGAATGATCCGGGAGGCGTAGTCAGTGAAGTCCAGGGACTCCGTCAGGCGGTCCACAGTCTCTAACGCTGCCCTACAACAATCACGGACATACAGTAATTATTAACACATGGCCCCAAAGTACGAGAAGTGGCTGAGGGTTATCTTATCAGCACCAAATGGGAAGGCACGGCCTCGGAGGTACCTCGGGTGACATGGATCCAACATAAGTCCCAGTGGGATAGGGATGGTTAAGATTTCCAGAAGCCTGGGGCATTTCTGGACTAAAATAAAGAGAGCTGAGGTAACAAAAAAATGGAAAGATGGCATGGGAACTTAAGAAAAGGACATTTTTAACCAAACATGAAAAGCTCGATGGCTGCTTAGTCCCAAAGTGCAAGTTCTTACTTCCGAGACGGCAGTGGAACTTCCGGGGCATCAAACAGCTTCACGATAGGGGGCAACAACAAATGCAGATAGTCATCCAGGTTGGCGCCAAACAGCTGGATGGCAGCCAACAGCTGCAAAAGAGAGCAAATGCCCCAGTGATGAACAAATAAAGGCAGGTACCAAGCATGCAGAGTGGGGCAAGGGTGTGGGTAATTCCGAATTCTGTGGGGACTCTTGAAAAGCCTTCAGTAAGTGGCCTTGAGCTACATTCTTTCGGTAGCCTTCCCCCTCTCCCCCATTTTATTTTGCTTGTGTATTATTTTGCTTTCTCTGAGCTTATTTCAATGGATAAAGAATCAGTTGCTAGATAATAGGAGAACGGGTCCGGGATAAAATGTTTACCAAGAATAATCCAATAAAAGAGAGAAAACACAAGTCCAATCAAGAGAGGACTGTAAACATCCTGTCAACTGCACACATCGGGTATTAGCATTCTTTGGACTCGATCTTGTGGATCAAGCACCATCCTGTCACTCAGACCAGGGTCTTGCCTCTTAGTTGATCATCCCTGGACTCTGACGGATGCTGGGAATCTCTCTAGAGGACACCTTTCTGGACTCACCTTGATGGAGACGATGCGGCCTGGGCTGTTGTCATGCATGAAGACACGTAGCATGTGTGGGATCAGCTGGGGCAGGTAGAGCTTAAATTCACCCCCAAGAGCTACCACAATCTGCTCAATGAGAAGGATGATCGTGCTCTGGATCGAGGTGTTCATGACCCAGAATTCCTATAAAGAGAGAAGAGAGAGAGAAGCAAAGCCAGGTGCTCTTCTGCTGAACTAGGAATCAAGGAACCGAGATGGACCAAAAGAAGCAAAACTGTAGTGAGCACAGTCTGCCCCAAGAGAGACTCCCTCCCCAGCCTCCTCTCCCCAGGCCTCTTTGTATCCTAGGTCACAGTTACAGTGAACAAATTAAACCGCATTTCCCCAAACGCACCAGGCTCCTTTGTTCCTCTGTGCTTTGCTTGTGCTGCGCTCTGCCTAGAACTCCACCTTTTGCTCAGCTAAGCCCTGTGTTTCTAGACCCGGCTCAAGCCTCACTTCCACGAAGGCTTTCCTGTTCTCCTTCCATTACACACTTTGGGTCCCTCTGCCCCCCTCTTTTCTAGTACCTGTAGTAACTTCATTTTCTTTGCCACCTTCTCTCTGCTAGACTGTAAACTAGTTACGGGCAAGAAACCCCTTTGAGCCACCTCTGTCTCCCTAGGACCTAGCACAGCACCTGGCATTGTCCAGCCACCCGAACACGTTTACAGAGTGAATGAATGAGTAGGTTTACTTTACTCAAGCGGCTCGCAGGCCGCCCACGGTGGATTCTCTACGTTGGGTACCAGCCACTCTCTACCAGAAGATGATTCCAGAGTTTAACAAAGTTTCTTGCCCTTCCTGGATTTAGACTTTGCTAGTCTAAATACTGCTAGATATAGACAGCACCTGACGTTGGTTCCAAATCATTTTCAGGCCTGGATGATGCCACAAAAGCACTTTTTCTATACCTGCATAGTTATGTTCCACGTAAGTTACTAAAGTAAAAACTTGGCCAGTTGGCCACAGAATCTGCCTCAGTACCCCAAATTGGTCCGACTTTCTGACTCCAGGAAAAGCTGTCATTTCAAATCAACTCAAAAAGAGAGTTGCCTACTCCCTTGTTTGAAACCTCCAGAGAAGGAGACTTGATGATGATAGATTAGCCCTACTAATGATGGCAACACATGCATATTCATACTTAGGGGCCCTCAACTAATTCAGAGTAAAGTCAATGGGAAAAAAAAAAAACCAACCCCTCAGAAGAAAAGCATTACAGAAGCATAAAGTATTTTTATTAAAAAATGTCTTAAAAATCAGAATAGTCTAGAAAGTAAAAACCATACTAAAAGATGCCGGTAAAACTTTCTCTCTGCTCGGAGAGAGAGGTATTTTCTCTGAAAAAGCGATTTTCTCTAGATAAAAACCTCTGCCAAAGAAACATCTCCGATTTTATAAACTCCATGGTCGGTCTGATGTGCATTCACTTGGCCCGCATGCTGCCTTCTTTAGAGAAAACTCATCTAGCTCTCCACTCTATTACTGTTGGCTTCTTACAGCGACTTCTCTCCCTCAAAGAAGCCAGGTAGCCTGCCCAAGGATCATTGTTAAGAGACTGTCCTCATCCCAGGCTCAGGGGCACTCATTAAAATGCCCTGGGTCAGCAGTCAAAGGAAGAGCCCCTGGTGCACCTTACCCATCTTGGAGGAAATGAAAGCTGCATTTTGCAAGTATGAAGCTCCCTGCCTCAAACTTCTGTGTTTTGGTCCTAAGTCTTTTGGGGGGACTAAGTCTCTGATTAGTTCTGCTTCCAACCACAAGTACACCGCTGCCTGCTGGGCCCCTCCCCCAGGCAGTCCATCAGCTCTCCAGCACTCTGCTCAACTTCCTTGTCCAGAGGCCTCCGCCGCAGGAGTTGGGGAGCAAGCAAGTGGTTTTCATTATTTGTACAGACAGGAGTTTTTCAGTTCTGAGACCCAGTTTCAGGGAAGTCCCAGTTTTGAAGTCAGCCACTTTGATTTTAGTCCTGTTGCTTCCTCCCAAGCTAACTACAAAGGGCTGGCAGAGAGGAGCAGAAACCAGTGAAGAATTGTCTTCCCATTCTTTGAGGGCACAGCTATCTCTGCAAAGCAAGCTTCCCAAGAGACATTTAAATGATACAGAACAGCAGGAAGCAGGCTTCCCCCTTAAACAGAAAAACGATACTGCCGCCGAAGGGGAGTCCTCCGCACCTACTTAAAGCACGTTATAAAATCTGGGACGGGAGCCTTTCCTCAGGTGCAGCTGTAGCCAGAAGGTGGCATTTATGTTCTTAAAGGCGGTGGGGAAAAGCCTCGCCTTCTTCCTCAGTGCCTGACAGGAGTTCATCATATTTAATAGCACTACCGAAACCCAATCCCCAAGCCTCTCTTAAGGCCGTGGTTTTATGGGCCGTAAGAAGGAGGGCTTTCATGGGAACAGTAAAGCACTGTTGTGATATTAAAGTGAAATTGCTTTGTTGTGTGTGAGGCAGAGAACTCACAAGTCTATTTCTGGCAGAACAAGGACTTCAGGATTCTTCCTCCAACTTCACAGCTCATACTGAGGGGCCGGAGCCTGCGGCAGCAGCCCCCCTCCTCTGACATCACCCACCAGGGCACCCTGCCCCACGTTTTACACTCCTGTTGTAACAGCTCTATGAAGACCCGTGACAAAAATGTCCGTGCTCTCCAAACCTGCCTCTGAATGTTCCTTGACCCAAACACTGATGAACCGGCCAAAGCACTAACTTCTACTCACTCTCATGAGGGTGACTATTTCATCCATATAAGGTCGGATGTGGCTCTTCACAAAGGACACCAACATTCCCAGCTGCTGGAACAGGAACTGGAATGGAGAAGAGGTCAGCAAGTTGGCATCAGGAAGGACGGAGAGCTCCCAGGGTTACCCTAAGTCCGTGGGAACAAACGAACACCACTATGGAACTGGTTTCCACACCATTCATCTACTGAGTGTAAGTCTAAAAAAACCCAATTGAAAGCCTTTGGTGGTGATTGTGGTGGGGGCTAAAAACAACTCTCAGTAGCTTTACACCCCAACCAGGCGAGCCAGGCTTTGGGGCCAGACTGGCTGTCCTGAGCCTCGATGCTACCTCTTGACTCTATGACCTTCATTTAACCTCTCTGCGCCCAGCCTCTTCAGGGAGAAGATGCAGGTAACAGTACTTGTCTGCAGGGCTTACTTCAAGTTAAATGGGAGAACACATGGAAAGCACTAGCACCAGATGTGAATACCGTGAAGTGCTCCATGAACACCAGCTATCACTGAAGGATTCGCGGAGTGACTAAAGACTTAAAAATGGACATGAAATTTTTAATCACCTGTAAATGTATCTTTTGTCTCTTCAGTTCTAATTCACTACCACTTACTTTCTAAAATAAATACGGCTAACTATTACGGGTATTGTGGTTCATGTGTAGTAATTAACTCAATTAATCAGATCTTAATTCATGAGGTAACTGTTTATCTCTGAGAAACCGTGCCCCAAAGCAGTAAGCAGGGGCGCCTGGGTGGCTCAGTTGTTAAGCATCTGCCTTCGGCTCAGGTCATGACCTTGGGGGCCTGGGATTGAGCCCCGTATCTGGCTCCCTGCTCAGTGGAGAGCCTGCCTCTCCCTCTCCCTCTGTCTGCCGCTCTGCCTACTTGTGCTCTCTATCTCTCTATCAAATAAATAAATAAAATCTTTAAAAAAAATTTAAAAAACAGTAAGCAACCTGGGGGAGGGATGGGATAAGGAGATTCTGTTCAGGCTGATACGGTGCAGCTGTAAGAAGGGATGCCATCCACTAAAACAAGGTGGGAATAAAAAGGCTTGGGTAAAGGCAATCCAGCTACTTTCCTGGCTAAAGATGTCTTTAGGGTATGGTTTTTATTTTGTAGTGATCTTCAGATAGTGCTACATGTCAATATGCAATAGCAAATCATATTCTAAACTCCCCTCCCCGAAAGATTCTTCTAGCTCTCTATGCCTCTGCCTCCTCTTATTAATAAGACAATTTAGCATAATGAACATACATATTTTCACTTTTTAAAAAATTTACTGTTTTTTTTATTAACATATATTATTTGTTTCAGGGGTACAGGTCTATGACTCATCAGTCTTACACAATTCACAGACATGTTTTCACTCTTATCTGCATTTGGTAACTTGGGCAAGTTAGGATTAAAAACAAAAAGTGAAAAAGTGTTCTTTCAAATAGCGAGGAACAGACTTACGGACTCACTACCTGAAGAGGTGAGACTCACAGGACATACAGGCTTGGGCTCCAAGGGAGTGTGGATGCCTTCTCCAATGACAAGGACACCAATGGATTCTAAGGTGGTTCAAACCTGCCCACCACATGGCACAGGTTCGACTCAACTCAGGACAGCCATCCCTACCTACCGCTCGGGAGCCTCCTCATCAAATCGCTGCTGGCCCTTTTTGTGAAATGGTCTCTATAAAAGGACATTCCAGAGATTAAGGGACGTGAGACGCTAAGATTAATGGTTTCTTTAGCTAAATTTTTGTTATGTGAAACCTGAAAGAAGGCAGAAAATAGAAGCTGGAGGAGAAGCAGGGCATTGGGGATGGCAGGGAGGTCAGGAAAACCATGAGACTGAAAGGACAGAGCCTCCTGACCCCTGCTGTCATTTCACAGTAGGTGTAATAGGGAAGCCCGGTGGTACTAAGCTATCTGCAGGAGCCACAGGACAGATGCCCACAGCAAGTGCCTCCCTCACAGTAAGGAGCCCAGCAGCGCCCTCTATTTCTTCTCCCTTAGATTCTTCCATAAGCTTTTCTTCTCTTTTCTTCCCCCCGAGACATTAGTATATTAAAAGAATATATCATTTTGTTCTTGAAAACATGGTGGGTTAGATACTCCTACTATGAAAACCCTAAAGACAAACAATAACAAATACTGTTATTGCATCATCAGAACCAAAACCTTTTACAGAAAGCCAGACCTTCAGAGGGCTATGTATTAAGAGAAATGGTGACCCCCAACTTCCCCCAAATCTGTCCACTGGCAAAAGGAGACAAAGACATTTGTCAGTCTTGCTGTGGAGTCTAGGTAGGAAAAAGTCTCTCCCAAGAGCTTGTAATCTCAGGTCAATCTCATATTGAGTTTAGGGGGTTATTTTGACTATCTGTGTGGACTGAGAAACTCTTAAGCCAAGAAATTAACTTAAAGTTCTCCTGGGTCACATGGTAGAAGCAAACACAAATCCTCTTCAGACAGATGCAACTTGAGAGCAGATTTTCTAGTACTGCTCCAGGAAATGCCCAGCTGCATAGGATACATGATCTAAAAGTATAAGACACTAAAGATAGACCACTGCCAGTGTGACTCAGTAGAAACAATAAAGAGCAGGATCAGACCCATCACAGATTTTATATATATATTGGAATTCTTGGATGAAAAATATAAAATCGGTTTAAAATGCTTAAAGGAATAAATGTGAGATTTTAAAAAATGAACAAAGAACAGGATACCACCCAAAAATACTAAGCATATTTGAAAGAACCTACTATAACTTTAGATACTAAAAAAATGTGGTTGAAACTAAAAACTCAAGGACAGGTCAAAAAGACACAGCTGAGGAATTAGTGAACAGAAAAGGGATGTGAAGAAATATCCAGAATGGATCTCCAAGAGATTAAGTTGAAAAATACGGACAAGAAACTAACAGACACTAAGGACAGAGTGAGCTCTACGTGTGAATCAAATTCTGGAAGGAAAGAACAGAGGGGTGGGATCCTTATATTCAGGAAGTCCACAAATTTCAAACAGGATGTGAGAAGGAAATCCGTACCTAGATACACAATAGTGGAGCTTTGGGGCAACAAACACAATGAGAAGATCTGAAATAGCCACTGAGAAAAGTGAGGTGAAGTGAAAAGGAATCGTGATTTCTCAACAACAAAAGAAATCAGAATGCGTGGGATCATATCTACAGTTGCAGGAGAACCCAGAATTGTATCCTCAGCTAAATAAAGATTTAAAAAGAGGGTGAAATAGAAGGATAATGATCCTGGAGGAAGCCCCGAGGTGGGAGACAGAACACGGAGAATCGAGACGGCAAGTATGTCTGCATAAAACAGTGATGATGTTTAGCTTGACGGCAGAAAAAAAAAGTGATACTACATAAGAGGGAAGGAGATAGTCTGAGCAGTCACTCTAAGTTTTCTATGTTATTCAGGAGAAAGATGGAGATATGGATTAATTTTTTAAATTAGGTATTAAAGTTAGGTATGTGAGGCAAAATCTAAGGGTGAGAAGGATGAAATGAATCCATCCTTCATCCTGTACAGGGGAATATATTCCAAAGAGCTCAAAGATCTGAGTGGAAAAAAATCAGGGGGTGCCTGGCTGGCTCAGTCGGAGGACCATGTGTGTGACTCTCGATCTTGGGGTCGTGAGTTCGAGCCCCACACAGAGATTACAAAAAAAAAAACAAAACAACAAATTAAAAAAAAATGTGAAAAGCAAGGCCAATCAAGTACCAAAAAAAAGTAAAAATGATGTACATACAAGGCTTTTTGTTACAGGATTATTTTAAGTATCAAAAGAATGGAAAAGACGCAAACGTTCACCCACAAGGACGGGTTCAACAGCTGTGGACCGTGCACGCAGCGGGGCGCCATCACCTCACAGGGGTGCCCGCAGCCTTGGTGCTGCAGCGACAGGACCCCCACGACGTGCCGCCGTGACAGTGAAAAGAAGCAGGCGCACAACAGAGTTTCCATTATGTTCTCTTCTGTGGCAGGAAGGCGGGGGAATATGGATTTCCTCACACTTTCAAAAACAAACAGCAAAAACATAAATTGAAAAATGATCAAATAGTTACCTTAGGGGGGAAGTGTGGTAGGCAAAATAATGGTAAGCCAAAGATGTCTGTGCCCTAATCCCTAGATCCCACGAATGAATGACCCTGCACGACAACGGGGACTTCTGAAGATGTGATTAAGGTTCGGGACTTTGATGTGTGGAGATTCTTCCTTAAAAGCAGAGAACCTTGGCTGGCAGTGGGCAGAGAGAAGGATCTGGCAGCAAAAGAAGGGTCAGAGAGACACAATGTTGCTGACTCTGAAGGCAGAGAAAGAGGGCCAAGGAATGTGGGCAGCCGTAGAAGCCAGAAACAAGGGAGATGGACTGTCCCCTAGAGCCTCCAGAAAGGAATGTGCCTCAACAGCACCCTAATTTTGGTTCAGCATGACCTCTGTCAGACTTATGACCTACGGAGCTGTAACATGATAAATCAGTGCTGTTTGAAATCATGATGTTGGTGGGGAATTTGTTATAGAAGCAATAGGAAACGCTATAGGAAGAAACAGGGTAATACGGACGGGGAGAGAAGCTAGACTTCACTGAACATATTTTATAGTTTCGGCTCTGGAACTGTGTTAATGTCTTACATAATTAGAATAAAACTCAAATTAGGAAAACCTCAAAGAAATTTCTAAAAACTGAAAATAAACAGAAACAAATTTAATTATAAATCAAATTGGTTGCACAATCACTCAAAGATGAATTTCAAGCGACTTTAAACACAGTATTTTGGTGTTTATCCCCGAAAGGACACAGCCTAAGAACGAGAAAAAAAAAAAAATCATAAAAAACCTTGAATTGCATTCAGTAGCCTTACCGTTATTACTAATACTGGTCATTTACCATTTATATGTATACAAGATACATACAAGAATGTATTCTGCAAGATAAAGCATGTAATTGTAGAAATGTCAGAACCAAGTAACAAGTTTTTCAGTGTGAGAAACAAATATAAAATCAAAGTAAGAGCTCTTAAATCTTAAATTTGCATTGGAAAATCTGTATTACTTCAAGACTTGTGTTTCCTCTTTCTAAAAATTACTTATTTCTGTTTCCGTTCACTGAAATGGCCAAGAAACAACGATATGCCAATAGCAATGAGCACCCCAGCACACCAACTGCAGTCTCTAAGTACCATTTCTCACTTAAAGAAACCATAACTCCTTGGAAGTGGCCATGCCCAGGCTTGAGTGAAATGTAGTTGATAAGCTCAGAATAGCTTTTTTTTTTTTTTTTTTGCCAGAAAGCAAAAAAACAATCAAAGACTAAGACCATTGGCCAATGTAAAAAGAACACAACAGCCAGGCTGATTAGGATAATTAGATCATGAGAAAGAACAGTGCCTTCAATGAATAAAAATACTATATATAGCTCCATGAGTTGATAATGATACTCCAAAAACAGTAGGGGTTGTGGGGTAGTGCCTGAGTCACCTTTGAGAAGTTGCAAGGGACTTGATTCATTACTCTGAAAAACTGATAAATAAAAGTAAAGAATCACGCATTTATTCTTCCCTCCCTGTATGAACTATACTTCAAATTAACTGAATGAATAGTTGACAACATAAAGTTCTTTATAGATGATCACTAACTAATAAATCTAGGAATAATATAATTAGAAAATCACAGCTTTCCAGTTGCTAACTAAATAATTATTCTAGAAAACAATCTTCAATGAACACTAAAATGATTAGGAGAAAGGCTGACAGGGAACAAAGGATCACAGTACGTGAGCCCACTGATTAACCTTAACATCACTAGAAATTGAGATGATTTAGAAAAGATTTGCTTACTAACTGTTGTTAGTATTTGAAGTATTTAGTACCGCCTATGAAGTATGTCTTGCCAAAAGAAGGAAGCTGAATTTAATCGACTCTAAATCTAATCAGTTTACAAGAATTTAAGATATCTTGAAGATACAATCAGCCAAATCCAGAATGGGAAATTCTATAGGACAAATGACCTGCTTTCTTCCACAAATAAATGGCATGAAAAAAAAAGTGGGGGAAAAAGGAGAACAGATAGAAAGATAATTAGATAGATCACATATTCCCCCAAATATATAAAACAGAACTGACTAAACTGTGAGAAATTAATAAATCCACCACTGTAAGGGGAGATTATCTCACTTCTCTCAGTAATAGATGAAGCAAACAAAAAATTAATAAAAATACAAAAAATTTGAACACAGTAAGTATTAAGTTTAAATCTAATGACATACATGGAACTTTGCACGTAACATCAGCAAATACCTGCTATTCCCAAGCACAGAGGAAACATCAAAATGGATCAAGCATTCGACTATTAAGGCAGTTTCAGCAAACATCAAAGAATCATAAACCCAATGCAATTAAGTTAGAAACAGATATCCAAAAAAGAAATTTGAAACCCCATAAATCTGCAAATTAAAATATCCACTTCTAAATAACTCAATGGTGAAAACAGAAATCATAGGAAACATTAAAAACACTTATCTCTAAGCAATAATGACACTAAATTATTATTCAGCTACGAAGAAGGAATGAACTACTGATCCATGATGAACCCCAAAAGTATTATTATGTTAAATGAAACAAGCTAGACACAAAAAAACCACATATGGTTCTAACTCTATGAAATGTCCTGAAAAGGCAAATCTATAGGCATAAAGTAAATAAAATGAATAATTTCTTAGGGATGCCTGGGTGGCTCAGTTGGTTAAGCATCTGCTTTCGGCTCAGGTCATGATCCTGGGGTTGTGGGATCGAGCACCACGTTGGGTTCCTGGCTCGGTGGGGAGCCTGCTTCTCCCTCTCCCTCTGCCCCTGCTCATGCTTGCTCTCCCTCTCAAATAAATAAATAAAATCTTTTTAAAAAATGAATAATTTCTTAGAAAAATGTGACCAAAACTGTTTTAAGAAGAAACAGAAAAACTAAACGCATCTTGGAACCTGTAGTTAAAAAAAAAAAAAAAAAAATATATATATATATATATATTCAGGCCAATTCTACTCAGGATTAATAGATGTAAAAAACTGATATTAAGGGGCACCTGGGTGGCTCAGTCGTTAAGCGTCTGCCTTCGGCTCAGGTCATGATCCCGGGGTCCTGGGATCGAGCCCCACATCGGGCTCCCTGCTCCACGGGAGGCCTGCTTCCCCCTCTCCCACTCCCCCTGCTTGTGTTCCCTCTCTCGCTACCTCTCTGTCAAATAAATAAATAAAATCTTTAAAAAAAAAAAAAACTGATATTAAGGGGCGCCTGGGTGGCTCAGTCAGTTAAGCGGCTGCCTTCAGCGCAGGTCATGATCCCAGGGTCCTGGGATCGAGCCCCGCATCGGGCTCCCTGCTCTGCGGGGAGCCTACTTCTCCCTCCCCCTCTGCTGCTGCTCCCCCTGCCTGTGCTCGCTCTCTGTCATATAAATAAATAAAAATCTTAAAAAAAACCCAAACTGATATTAAATATTAGATATAAAGTCAATGTATCAAAAAATACATCATAACCAAAATGGTTTTAAAATAAGAATTCAAAAAATATTTCAACATTAGAACATGTATCAGTGCGGGGCGCTTGGGTGGCTCAGTTGGTTAGGCGACTGCCTTCGGCTCAGGTCATGATCCCAGGGTCCTGGGATCGAGCCCCGCATCAGGCTCCCTGCTCAGCGGGGAGCCTGCTTCTCCCTCTCTCTGCCTGCCACTCTGCCTACTTATGCTCTCTCTCTCTGTCAAATAAATAAATAAAATCTTAAAAAAAAAAAAAAGAACATATATCAATGTAATTCAACATATTAACACACTGAAAGAGAAAAAAACATATGATAATCACACCAGACAAATAAAAGGCATTTGATAAATCTAATACCCGTTCATGATAAAAACTAGCAAATTAAGACCATAAGGGAACATTTATAACCCTTAAAAAGCTACCTGCCAAAAACCTACAGCAAACATTATACTTAGTGGGTAATTCTTAACAGCAGTCCCACTGAAATCAGGAAAAAGATTAAAGATCTCCAGTTTCACAGAGTCTAACCAACATTGTAGTACAGGTCGTAGAAATGCAAATGAGGAAAAATAGTAACTGGTTTACAGATTAAAACAAAAAACTAGAACTTTCTCTTTTTGCAGACTATATGATTATCTACAGTGAAGAGCTGGGGAAATTTAGTTATTAGAATTAGTAAGAATTCAATGAGGTTGAGTACATAAACTGCACTTCTGTACTCCAGGCACAAAATTAGAAAATATACTTTCTAAAAAGATATTATTTACTCTAAATGTACACCAAATTGAATATATAATCACAGAGGAAAAAACTGATGAAAAATTAATTCAAGGGGCATCTGGGTGGCTCAGTCGGTTGAACGTCCAACTCTTGATTTCGGCTCAGGTCATGATTGCAAAGTCCTGAGATCAAGCACCAAGTCAGGGCTCCATGCTCAGCGGGGCTCTGCTTGAGATTCTCTCTCTCTCTCTCTCTGCCCCTTCCCCTGCTCATCCACACACATGCTTTCTCTCTCTCTCTCAAATAAATAAATCTTAAAAAAAAAAGCGACCCCTTGAGCTTTATTGAGGTTTGCGGCCAGTCGTGGCCTAGGTAAATAATCATAGAACCACTCTGCAAGTTGTGTAGTTTAGAGAAAGAAAAGAGAGCAAAAGGGAGAAACAGGGAGGGAAAGGGGGAAATTTCTACCTTACAGGAAAGGGCCAGCTGTTAAAAGGAGAAGAAATGGTAGAACTAGAAAGTCCTTACTTTGCAACCAGTGTGATGACGGATTCAGGCAAGGATCATCCACAGCTGCTCAGTCACTGGGTCGAAGATAGGGAACAGGACTGTCGCAGTCTCAAAGTATCACCCCCAGATTACTTAATGACTCAAGAAAAAGGCACCTTACAATGGAGAGCTCTGACAGAGACCAATTTAACTGCGTGCTCAAACTCAGGATCAACACTAATGGGAGAAGCTGACTTTACGAGATCCGGTAAGAGGTATGCAATGTCACCTCTGTAATATTCTCACTAAAAATGATGGACTTGATGGACTTCAATCTAATCACGAGGAAGCAACAAGTTCACACAGTGGGACATTCTATTGGACAACTGCACTGAACTCTAGGTACACCCCCGCCCCCGAAAACACACACTCATCGTTTAGCCATTCTGAGGGGATAATCCAGGAGACTAAACCCGTACCCTCAGGGCTTAGGAGTTAGGGGGAGGGGACGTACTTGGCCCAACAGCCAACAGGGGGCATTGGTAGGAAGTGGGGCTCAGGAGCAGGGGTGGGGTTTTAGCTACTTACTTCCCGGATGGCCCCATCGCAGACCCGAATGACATTGAGGAATGTGGGCATGACCTGGGGCAGGAACTGCACACACTTGAGGCCCAGGGACTTGAAGATGAAGGTGATGGCCTGGACAACCATGGTGTGATGGTGCGAGAGGGACTGGTCCCGGAAGATCCGCATCAGCGCCACCATGGACACAGCGGGGTAGAACTCATCCAGGGGCAGGTTGCCCATGTTGACCAGCATCTCGCTGGTGCTGTAGTCGGCTAGGACAAAACGATGGCAACAATCACGAGCTATACGTGCCATGACTCTGACTCGGAGCAGAACCTGGCTAACAACAAACAGCCAGACAGTCATTCAGCATTCATGGGGAATACAGGCTATGTTAGGAACCCATGAACAGGCTCTCACCATGAAGAATTCAAGAGCTTTTGGCTGTTCCATTACCCCAACCACAAAAGCCTAAAACGGTACATGATGGGTTTTATTTAAATTGCTATGTTTAACTTCGCTTCTTATCACTACAGTTGACAACTTTGTAGTTGAAACCATCAATAAAAATAATTATTTCCCCAAATGAAAGTAAAGGGAATCAAATTAGGCTAACATCTGTCCAACAGCTGCTCGGTCCCCCTAGGGACGTCAGATGAGGGAGCGGCAAATGCTAGCTGACCTAACAGCGAGGCTCTCAAAGACTGGGTAAGGGGAGGGTGAGCGGTGCACTGAAGAGGCCAAGAACTAGACCCACCGAGAGACTGGACTGGCGCCGCCGAGCAAGGACGAAACCTGCAGGGACTGGGCTCAGACTCTGGGTCCGAAAGGTAACGTCAGAGCTATGCTTCTCTACTATACAGAAGAACTGGAAGCAATAGGATTCCATCCGTAGAGTTTAGAAACAAATTATTTTGAGGAGAAGACTCCATAGCTCAGGGGCTAGAGCACTGGTCTTATAGAAACAAATTATTTGGGAAAATAACATTTTGCTGGAATGGTTGGGAGAGCCACTGCTGAACTCTTCATTCTTTCGTACATAAGCCCGCCCTCATGAACAATGGGTATAGTCTAGAAAAACTTGCCGTAGCCCCATACCCTACCCAATCTCTCACGCTACTTGTCAAAAGGCAGAGTGCCTCCAAGGCCAGAACAGCTGATGAAAAAAGAGCCCTGGATTCTGACTGCTACAAGTTTCTCTATGCCCCTGAGCCTGGCCTCAGGGTTTCCCTAGCAATTAAAACTGGGAGAATAGGGCGCCTGGGTGGCTCAGTCGGTTAAGCGACTGCCTTCGGCTCAGGTCATGATCCCGGAGTCCCGGGATCGAGTCCCGCATCGGGCTCCCTGCTCGGCGGGGAGTCTGCTTCTCCCTCTGACCCTCCTCCCTCTCGTGCTCTCTGTCTCTCATTCTCTCTCTCTCAAATAAATAAATAAAATCTTAAAAAAAAAAAAAAACTGGGAGAATAAATTCTACCCTCTTCCTCCTTGGGTGTCATGAGAATAGAAAACATCAAAGAACCACTAACAAAGAATCAGAGATGAAGAGAAGTGATGGGCGCCTGGGTGGCTCAGTTGGTTAAGCCACTGCCTTCGGCTCAGGTCATGATCCCGGAGTCCTGGGATCGAGTCCCGCATCGGGCTCCCTGCTCAGCGGGGAGTCTGCTTCTCCCTCTGCCCCTCTCCCCTCTCATGCTCTCTCTCTCTCTCTCATTCTCTCTCTCAAATAAATAAAAAATCTTTAAAAAAAAAAAAAGAGAAGTGATGAAGTGATAATTCACATCTCTCTCATCAGCACCAAAAAGTGGGTACAGACTTGGCCTATTGACCCTTGATAAAGAATCTGGACAGATGTAAGGACTCTGGACACCCTGGGAAGCAGCATCCCTATTGTGATTCAAGAGGAAACTTGATTTCCATTCAGAAGTCATGAAGTGAGCCAATATGCTATAATTTGTTATCCAGCCCAAGGCTCTTTCTAAACACAGCTAGCAAGGGGCCTTGTGAGGTAGGAACTTGGCGAGTCTCTCATGGTTCCCCTCAACTTACAGGAATCCTGACTTGACTTGGATTCAGACAGGCTGACAGCAGAAGCGTCGCGGGACTGGTCAATCATGCCAATGTTTACTTTGTGCTTGTAGGGATCCAGGGCCCCCAAAAGCCCTAACACACGGATAGCCTGGGTGGGAAAGGGGAGGGGAAAAAGAAAACATTCATCACAACATCTGATGACAACAGGTTTGATGACTAGTTCTCTCACGTTCCATGACACCCAGTTCATACCTGAATGACCAGCTAGAAGAACAAGACGGAGGACAGGACATCTAATCAACACTCCGTCAGAGCATGTTAATGCCACAATCTCTCTCCAGTCTTCCAGCAAAGTCTTTAAAGAACCAAGTTTGCCATGTTCCCTACCTCTCTCCGTGTACCCTGGTTCTGCTCAGTCTTCAGAAAATTCAGAAGGACCTCAAGCAAAGTGGGGTACTTCCTGTAGGGCTCCACCACATAGCCAGTGCTGGCCACCAACTGTCCCAGGGTCCACAGAGCCACCTGGACAAACAACAGATCATGTGGTTTGTTGAGCCAGTAAGAGAGAAGAGAAAGCATGGTTTGTACTGTTTAATGATTGCAATGAAGCATTAGAGGCTTTTCTAAGAAAAGAAGTTTCCAGGAGAGGCACTAACCATTTACAGAAATCCTTGAGAGTCTGGGTGTAAAAACAAGGCCACAAACCAATACAACAATGACTGGATAAAAAGATAAAAGAAGGGTGCCTGGGTGGCTCAGTTGTTAAGCGTCTGCCCTCGCCTCAGGTCATGATCCCAGGGTCCTGGGATCGAGCCCCGCATCGGGCTCCCTGCTCAGCGGGAAGCCTGCTTCTCTCTCTCCCACTCCCCCTGCTTGTGTTCCTCTCTCGCTGTGTCTCTCTCTGTCAAATAAATAAAATCTTAAAAAAAAATAAAAATAAAAGAAGAGCCCCACCATTCTCAAAGGAAATACACAGTCCTTCCACATCCTTAGTGATTAACAGGAGAAATCCGACTTAAAAGGAAATTAAGATTGTTCTTAATTTTGGTCTAGTCACCTAATGACTTTGGTGACCAAACAAAATGAAGCCAGGGCTGGGAGAGGGTGTGCTGAAGCTCTACTTGCCTCCACAGCCACAGGCTTAGGCTTTCTCTTTCCCTCTAGGGGCTGGGGTTCTGATAGATAATCTGGATTTTCTTTTATCTAGAGGAAAGGCCACTTGGCCAGCCCTGATGATTACTGAAAGTGACTCCAGGTCAGGATGACAGCTAATTCTGGCTCCAGATCTTTCTTCATTTTACTCAACAGATACTTCTGAATACTTAGACTATGTGCCAAGCTCTGGGTTAACTAAGTGACGAAGAAAGGCAAGGGCCCTGACCTCCCAGGGGCCTGTTCTGCTCAGTCTGGGAGGAGTAGTACTTACCTGCCTTTTGGCCAACAGAGAGGAGTCCTGGAGCATGTCCATGATGATAATAAAGAGTTCATCCACCCATTTCCTCATTTCTAGGCCACTAACCTACAAAATGAAAAAGAGGGTGGTAGGTAAGATTAGAGATTATGGCATTACAAAGTATTTTGATTTCCTCAGAGACTAAACAGTATTCTTTCCATCCTATGGAAAATGCAGTTGTCCCCTTACCTGAGCCAATTCTCCTATTGTAGCCAAGACATTATTGATCACACCTGGGTTTGGGTCAGGGTCTGGATCTTTCAGTTTCAAAATTAAAGCCTATGAAAAGAAGGTATGATAAAAATGAATGCAGAACAGAATCTACTAGAAACCTTTCTTTTACGTAAGTAAAATTCACCCGAGAGACCATTTCAATCCTAGATAAAACTTCTAGGCTTTGTGAATCCAGAATTTCTCCAGAATGTGGATTCTAAAACTTTTCTCCATACTGAGCCCAGTTAGATATATGAGAAAGCTGAGAAACACCATGATTTAAAAATGTTTCCCATGCCTTCTGATCATTTGCCACATTCACACAAGTTTTCAAAGATTTCACAAGCCTCTAACATACTCAGATTTTAAAGCGAATTTTTTTCATTTTGAGGGAACTATTTTATGCCACTATCTACCTACTTCTCCTTTCCAAGCACATTTGATGATGTGCTTGAAGCTTGTATCTTATTCCTTATAAAAAGAGAGCCCTTTCCTGCAACTGGTGAGATTTTCGCTATTCTTTCTGAGAATGCTTGATGTGGCCCTTGACCGCGAGCCTGGAGCCGAAGAAATTATCTACTGAAACGCTCCCACTGTCTCAAAGAAGCGGACATAAGATGACCCGGAGAGAAAGTGTCAGTGTCTCTAGCTTCTGTGAGCTACCTTCAAAATGGGCTCCATGTAGGGACGGATGAGCCGTGGGGCATTAGAGACCAGGTGCCCCAGCATGCGGGCACTCTGCTCTTTGATTCTTCCAATGCCGCTGTGCTCCAGCTCCGTCAGAATCTGCAGGGAAGAAAGGCCCGTGTGGTAGAGGAAGTTCTAGAGAGGAACGGTGTATCAAAGGGGAAACGTGGCAGGGAACCAGAGGAAGGAACCAGAACTGCCTGCGGATCAAGTAGCTGCTGGATCCTCCACAAAGGCCAACAGTCAGGGACACAGCAGTGGTGGGAAGAAAGACTGCTGGAAACCAGCCCCAGCCCCCACAGTGCCCCAGCCCCCACGGTCCCTCAGCTGTCCCCAAGCACAACTTTAACAGTACGGCACAGGCCCAGGGGGCTGGGAATACCAACAGGGACAGCGAGAGCAGGGGCGTGCAGAAATGAGGAACGAGGGAAGGGCTCTCTTCGAGAAAAATCTTTGTCTGGACAGCAAATCACTAAGGGGGCCTATAAATAATGACAAAGAATCAAAGAACAGTCAGAACAGCTATGCTGTTGAAAGAAATATTAATACTCAGTAGTGGTTTCAGGGACATCTAGATAAACCCAAACAGTGAGGGATTATATCAACAGAATCCCCTTGGACCTCGATGAACAGAAATAACATGTTTGTTCTGACATCCTTAAAACACCAGTAAATCAGCACGTTCTACTCATCGTGACACAGATATAAACAACTTAATTTAGACAGACTTCTGGCGAGCTGAAGTTGCCAGAAGGAAATCTCTGAACCGTGAGAAAAGTGCATGTTAA
Source organism: Mirounga leonina (assembly GCF_011800145.1). Classification (NCBI taxonomy): domain Eukaryota; kingdom Metazoa; phylum Chordata; class Mammalia; order Carnivora; family Phocidae; genus Mirounga; species Mirounga leonina. The sequence continues at coordinate 85,944,205 of NW_023270447.1, read as the reverse complement.
CTCAGCTACCCAGAGGAGGAATCTACAACTTAATAATATATTTTGTCTTAGGTTATTGATTTAATAACCCTGACTTTCTGGATCCCCCCAGCAGCCTGTTTTCCCCCGACACAGCAGACACCAGCCAGAGTGGACAGAGAGGGATGCTGAGAACAGACCCACGTGAGCCAGGAGATGGCTGGCAGGCAGGGAACAGATGCCCGAGAGGAGAGTGCCAATCTCTGGAGCACCAATGGCCAAATCAAAGATCCCCAAATTCACTTCCAGAGCTAGCGAGCATCGCTGCGCCCTCAGAACAATACCCAACACCCCCTCTGATGATCGAGAGGCATGAGGAAAAGGCCAAAGCACATTTAGGTAATGTCCCTTACCAAGAAGTGCAAATGTGTGATTCAACTTGTGAAGGTCTGTATCCACATTTGAAAACAAGAAAAATTAAAAATTTGGGGGTTTCAAGGGCTAAGCTCAGTACATGGTAAATTCATTCAATGGTACTTCACATTCTCCAGTATCAGGAAAAATGAGATGGCCTGATAGCCCGGCAGCTTATTGTAACCTTCTAGCAGACACAGGCCATGCCTGGCTTGTTCGCTAATGTTTCCAGCACCCAGCAGGACCTGGAACCTGGAAGATGTCCAAAACATCTATTGACTGAATGAACACACTGATATTCTCGTTAGGAGATATTTCTATATCAAGCTTCTTTAAGCAGGATTTGGGCTGGCAGGCTCAACAATGATTTGTTTTCCTTCCCAAAACCTTAGGTATTTTAAAAAAAGACTTAAAAGGATAGGCACTCCTATCACAGGCCAGCAGTTGAAGAAGTAAACCATTAGGCTACAAACAGAAGTGCCAACATAATATAATCCTCTAATTTGTTGACTGATGATATTACAGTCACTTTAGTTATGATTGTGAACACACGACATTTCTCTAGGATGAAAGTTACGTATGTTAATGATATTTCTGTGTTTACGTTCTTTATGTGGGTGGGTCAGGAAGCAGAGCGGGAGGGAGGGACAGGGTGGGGTCAGGGGACAGGAAAGGACTGGGTGAGGCACACTGAGACCCAGAAGAGGTGGGTGGAAAGATCTCGAGGCAGGAAGGACCAGACCATGCACCACTCGCAAGAAGGCCAGACAACTTATGTGGGTAGGTGGAGACAAAAACTGGGCAGCTAGATTTTAGCGGGAATTGAAAATCCTGGGGCGCCTGGCTGGCTCAGTCAGTGGAGCATGCAACTCTTGATCTCAGGATTGTGAGTTTGAGCCCCACATTCAGCGTGGAGCCTACTTAAAAAAAAAAAAAAAAGTCCTAGTAGATGGAACAGCAAGGCCAATCTGAAGCTCCCTTTGATTCTAGTCCAGTAGCTTAGCTTGGCATCTGACATTATTTAAGAACGAAAGCCAGGGAGCACAGACCAGGGGCAATGACCATGAGAAGCAATGTTGGAACCATTCTCATCCTTGGCCTCTGTGCCTGACCTGGCATCAGCAAGAGCAGGAGAGCGGAAGGACAGAGAGGTGCTGGGAAAACTGACACTCTGAAGCAGACTGAGTGGAGAGGGCCAAGAAGTGGAATCTCTGGTGACTTGCCAGGAACAAGAGAAGAGCTGCAGAAGAGGTTAGCCTGGGATAAGAAGGCCCCTGGAGTCATACTGCCAAGAGGCTTACAAGGTGATCAGCATTGGAACTGCGACTGCAAAGCTGGGAAAACATGGACTCTTGGAGCCAAAGGTGGCTTTCACCAGGTATCTCGACCTTTCTGCCCCTTCCCGGTCCTCGTCTCTCTTTCCCCAAACCGCTCTCACAATGACAGTCCCTTTCCCATTGCCTCTAGGTCTGACTGTCACACCATTACCTGGATGAGCATCTTGCGCAAGAAAGGCATGACGAAGGCCGGGTTCATGCTACTGAGCCGGCCCACGGTGCAGATGGCCAGCTCCCGGATCTCAAACACCTGGTCGTTCAGGGCCACAAACAGGGCCTGTAAATTCTCTGCCTGGGCCAGATGTGCATCAAAGCGCTCATCCAAGGATGCCAAGACACAGTACCGGATGTCAGGGTCTGCAAGAGCAATTATGCCTTTGAACGCCTCTTCAATGCCATCACCCCTCTGGTCATTTCCCAGTTTCTGTCCCCACTGCCTCCGGCCTAGTAAGAGAATGCCACGTACCTTTCTCTCACCTCACTTGTCAAATCTTTTTTCTACTCATAGGAGCAAAGACAACAGAATTAAAGACAGATTCTTTTACACCAATAGGCTGGAGTAGCCAAGCCCAACACTTTGGCAGAGACATCAGCTGGACATCAGCTGGCTGAGGCCGAAAGTCTCTAGAGAGGCCATGCAATGTAACTGGCTAATTCCAACTGCCCCGTGCACATAAACTCCCCTAGACTGCTTCTGTCTCATAAACCGTACCAGGATCTGTTATCCCAACCACGAGCAGTTTGCTGAGCACATCCGCCACCACTTGCACTGCGGTCTGGCTGACCACATGAGCGTGGCCGCTGATGAGGTGGACGGAGGGCGTGAGCAGGCGGGAGCAGGTGCGGGCAGCTTCCATGCGGATCTCCTTGTGTTCGCTGTTTAGGAAATGATCTGCACAGTGGCGGACGAACTGGGTCAGAGAGTGGCCTGGATACAAAGGCAGAGAGAAAACAAAATTAACACTGCTGCTCTGGATGGTAGATCTCCAACTAGCTAGCTGCATTTTTCATTTCATGGCTACGAATTCAATTTTCAACAAGATACTGACCCAGAACGCTTCTCTTAAAAAAGGTAACAAATGGGTTTCCGATCAGCAGAGAGGCAGAAGGGAGGCGGAGGAGCAGGGAGACACACAAAAAAGCATTCCAGCCACCCCCCTCATCCTAATCCTTTATTTCCTTCAAAGAATGAATAATTTTGTTTTATTCTGACTCAAACCTTTATATTCCCAGAGAGTAAAACAATTCTTGATCAAATTTACCTTGTCTGTTTTAGTTCCCAGATTTGAATACCAAAAGAAAGTCTGGTGTAGGCTGGGTTTAAATATAGCTACTTTCTACTCATTAGAAATACATTATCCTGGGTGTCAATCAGTGCAAGAGGAGGAGCTACAAGAGGGAAACCACAGATGGCTATAAGCATTCAGATGGCACATTTAGGCTTTTTGTACTTGTTTCCCTGCAGTCTTGATCATTGCCACTTATATGATTTTAAATTTCAAAAGTATCCATTTTTCTCTCCTGAAATAGATCTCCCTAGGGCACTGATGTGGGTTTATCTGCAGCTTAGAACTCCACGCTGAACTACACAGTACAGCGCTCTTGAAAATCACACTGCCATAGGAATGGAAATACCTAAAAGCCTCTGGCTTAAACATTTTAAAGCATTAAATACCATCTCAGCTTCATGGACATGGGGGATGGGGGCTCCATCTCTGACTCTCTCATCTCCGAAGCATTAATTCCTTGGATCAATGCATAATTTCCCTGAACACCATCTGCCCCCAAACTCAGGATGGGACAAAGAAACAGAGAGGAGGAATTAACAATACATGCAAAGAGCCCAGGAGGCTGAGCTGCTACAGGATCAGCTAGCTGGTCTCCAGGATCCCCAGCCAAGACCCAGGACTTCTAGGTGCCCTCATTCCTTTCTTGGGGTTCCCAGCAACACTCACTGTCTTGGCAAGCGCGGCTGCAATTTCTTACCTTCAAACTCAAAGCTGCCAAGGGTTCGAAGGGCAAGAGTAATGCTGCCCACATCGCTGGCCTCAGGCAGGGCTGTGAGGCCAGGGGAAGCTAGCTGATGGGCCAGGCCCTTGGGCATGCCCGGGTGCCGGAGGGGTTTGTGCATCAGGACCAGGGACAGCATCTTCAGGAGCCCATCCTGGATGTCCTTCTTCAGCTGTGGAATCTGACGGCTCAGGTCGTAGAGCACAGCAGTGAGGGCAGGGCTGAGGGGAAGGAAACCAGGCACCTATGGTGCTGGACAAGACATTTGTCTGTTCTTGAGAAGAAACAGCCCTTCTTGTCCAGCAAGGGGATTTGGCCCATCACTGCTTGGTCTTTAAAGTAGAAAGGATACTATAAAATAGAAGAAATGTCCTGAACTCTCTTGGCCTGGTCAGAGATTTCAAAACAATCTATGAATTTCTGGTCTTTGCCAGAACTTGCTTAATGTAATTTAGCCACTGCTGAAGACCAAGTCTCAATAAACAATCTGGGAAGCAAACAAAGAGCATCATCCTTATTTTATAGCTAAAGAGAACTAAAGCCAGAAAAGCCAGGCAGTTTCCCAATGATCACATAAACAACAGCTACAAACATCAACCGAGCACTTCTTCTGTGCAAGGCCCAGTGCCCAGAGTGCCTGTTTCATGAACTCTTTCACTTAACCCCCTTGACAACCTTGGACAACACGAGCTGCTATTGTGCCCGCTTTTCAGGTGAGAAAACTAAGGCTCAGAGAAGTTAAGTAACTGGTCAGGACCACACAGCTAACCAGAGATGGAACCAGGATGCGAAACCAGCCCGTGTGTTTAGCGTGAGCTCTCCTGCCTATCCAGTTTAACGAGCAAACACCCATGACCCGCTCTTTCAGCGCTGTCCCGATGCCGCCGGTCAAGGCTCTTACTACGCAAGACGGGAGCAGCTCAGGTTTCTGATACCCACCTCAGTCCCACTGCCAGCATGGGCTCCAGCAGCTCCTTGATATCCTGTTGGATGCCTGGCCCCATTGCCCGGGCCAGCATGCTGATGCAGGTGAACACTGTGGCATCCACCTGCATGGCCTTCTGTCTCCTGCAGGGGACCAAAAGAGTGGCTACTTCAGACACAATGACATTGTGTGATGCCCCACCTCAAAATCGCCTTGGGGCAAGGAGGGCAGGTGATCCAGGCAGGGCCACAATTTGCTGGCGAGCAGGTTATCTACTGTACAGTTCCAGGGGGCCCATCACACCGGACATACTGTAGATTTGAATTTACAACAATCCAGCAGATGGCAGTCAAGTATCTTGAGAAAGGGGCCCCTTTCTGAATTTGCACACAAGGCACAATATGGGTTAGCGCGGTGCTGGCCAAGGTACCTATTTAGGAAGCAAACTGAACAGTGTGTACATCAGGGACCAGGGGGTAGGGGGCATCCATCATATGGAAAGAAATTCTCCCCCACGATGAGAACGCTGGGCTTTAGAATGGGGAGGCTTATCCCTTCACCAGACCGATCCTTGCTACTACTAACACAGAGAAAGATCAAAACACAGCTTTAGTCAACACTGACCCCCCGAGCCTTAGAGGAGACACCCTGGCCTCTCCAGCTTGCGGGGTGAAGGTTTTTCTTGTATTTTATTCACTGGGGAGGTTTCAAGGGGTGGAATAATGCACCCAACTTCAGTGACAAGGAAAAAGTGACCATTAGTTCTCTTCAGTTCCAGTCCAGAAGCTCTCTCTTTAGGCCTTACATCAAAAGACCTTTGAAAACCAGAGAAAAGAGCAAAACTAGGAGATTCACAGTTAATAATAATATTGAAAACAGCACTGACATCTAACGTGTTCACAGGGTATTCAACCTCCCCAAATATTTATATCTGTATCACTTCATTTGAAAAAGGCTGGCACTCAACTGAGGAAGGGTTGTGCTTTGTATGATTTGCTACACCCTGGAGCTTAGTGATGTGGAGAATGGGCTTAAGCTCCATGGAAACTGGGATGGAGCATCCTTCTCCCCAGCCAAATGGGGGTGGAAGGTGAAATCACAATAGAGATGCTTACTTATGGGCAAAGTCCTTAGGGGGTAGGGCTGCACGGATGATGTCCAGCACACGAGGTAAATAGACCTTAAACTCAGATCTCACAGCCACAGAAAGCAGCCCCAGGGCTTGGAAGGCTGCTGTACGTTCCTTCTCCTTCTTGACACAGCTTAAGACATGGTTCATGGTGTCTTGGAGGTACTGGGTATCTGATCATAAGAAAGACAAAGCATATGGCTCAAGGTCAGGGTTGGTATATATATCAAAGGTCAGAGTTCCTATAAAACACTTAAACTGGGGCGCCTGGGTGGCTCAGTCATTAAGCGTCTGCCTTCGGCTCAGGTCATGATCCCGGGGTCCTGGGATTGAACCCCGCATCGGGCTCCCTGCTTGGCGGGAAGCCTGCTTCTCCCTCTCCCACTCCCCCTGCTTGTGTTCCTGCTCTCGCTATCTCTCTCTCTGTCAAATAAATAAATAAAATCTTAAAAAAAAAATAAAAAAATAAAACACTTAAATTTAAGAATAAATTAAGAGAGGGGAGTCTGGGAGGCTCAGTTGGTTAAGCATCTGCCTTCGGCTCAGGTCATGATCTCAGAGTCCTGTGAGAGTCTCAAGCCAGGCTCCCTGCTCAGCGAGGAGTCTGCTTGTCCCTCTCCCTCTGTCCCTCCCCTTGCTTGTGCTCTCTCTCTCTCAAATAAGTAAATCTTAAAAAAAAAAAAAAGAAGAATAAATTAAGAGAGCCTGTTGAAAAAAAGTAAAGAAGAATTTAGAGGATGTATTAACCAAAGTCTTATGCTTAATAATCACTCCTCAGATACATCTTTTGGAAATATTAGAAATATTAGATTTTTTTTTCCACTTTAATTAAAAAAAAAAATCTTAAAGGGTCTCCAAAAACAGTAACATTGCATAATTGTCCCCATTAGTGCTATATTTTGAGGGAAAGACTACATGCTCTTGTTTAAGAAATGTATGTTAAATCTTGCTTAAAAGCAAAGAGATAATCATCTAAACTATTTTATATTATATTGAAATTTAAAGTGATTTTGAATACTGTTTGCAATAAACAGGCCACTCTATTCAGCTTAGGCCTGGAAATCACTTTGCTATTATCCAGAGATTTCTGTTATAGTTATATTTAATAGAACAACATTTAGTCTGTAATTTGGGAAGCCACAAGTGTATTTTCATTAAGTTTCCATCAGCCAATGTGAGCAGGTAGGCGATTCTTGGGCAATTTAAGTGAAAGTGTTATTACTCCTCCAAAGGCTGGAATTTCCTGATTTTTGTCTCTTCTATTTCTTCCCTTCCATCTTGCTGGCCTCAAGTCCACGCACCAGCAGAACATACACAGCAGCAGAGAAGGCAAGACCACACATCCATTAGAAAGTGAGGGGTGTTGAGGGCCTCCAGAAGCTCATTTAGGAGGCAGTGGAGTCCCAAACAGCATAGATGCCTCCTTGCATTTACTCTAATGAGAAAGGTCTTCTTTCATGGATCTCATGGTCAAAGCACTCTGGGGCTTGAAAACAGAAGAGTAAGGTGATGTATGTAACCTTAAAATCAGAGCACATCCATGAGGAAAACGGGACTTCTGCACGGGGACAGCATTTCAGCAGGAAAGGAGCCTAAATCAAGAGGGTGACATCCTTTGCCCGATTTAGCACCCTAAGAGACTAGGAATTGTTAGAGGTTCCAGCCCAATCTTAGCATGTTTTTGATATGGCCAAAAATTACATCATTGGGAAGTTTGAGCAATGACTTCCAAGCTGCAAGCTTTAAATTTAAAGGGGGCACTTTCCCCATGAGGCCACATGTATGGGGGCTGCCCAGGCTGAATTTCAATGACACATTTTAGTATATTATTTAATAAAACAATAAAAACCCACATCAAAAGAATACATCTAGGGGCCCTCTGAGCCTTGGTATCCTGCTCCTAGGCGGGCCTTTGAACTTACTGGGGTAACTGCTTCCACAATATGCCAGACTTTGATCAAATTCGGCCTAGTTATTACTTTCTTTTGAACCACAGACTTTCAAACCACGGTTATTTAAAGCTCTACTGAACAGGGGCATGTCTGATCATTAAAAAGGAGAACAGCTGCTGGGTACCAGGTAGGAAGAATGGAAAACTGAAAAAAAATATGGGTGATTTTCATGATATCATTTCTCTCTGGTTCATTGATTTTATGTGGCTAATTGTCTCGTCCTTACTCAACACATTCTCGTCTCACACACAGCACATTTAACGCCAACCATGCATTTTTCCCGTTTCGTCTGAACTGGGTGGTGTGAAATGAGTCTGTGTGCTAGGGAATGGCATCTGCAAAGGGTCGGGCTGACCTTCTACTTCCACTCCTGGCTCTCATTTGCTCCTGAATGCTTATTAAGCACAGGCGATGTGCACTGCAGTGAGGTGCAAAAAGATGTTCGAGATGGGGTCTCTCCACTCAGCAAGTAGGGAGGTAAGATAAGGATATTAAGTATGAACAGGCAACTGGAGTATTATTACAATTTTTAACCTTGACCTTACTTCTAAAATGGATTTGAAGGAGGGAGAGGGGGCAGTAAAAGCAGAATAATGGTTTCCATCTACTGGGGCTTAGTCTGCCATTTGGATGAGCTGTTCAGGCATTAATGCAGCTCATCTTGCAAGACAAGGACTGTTATTCTCCACAGACAAGTCAGGAAGTGGAGGCCTAGGACGGTCAAATAACCTGTCTGAAAACCTGACAGTTAAGGACAGAAGCCAGATTCATCCCAGGTCGGATGCCAAAGGCTTCCCACAGCTGGATGCTCTGAAGGAAGGGGGAAGAAAGTACTCCCAGCAGGAGTCACCCAGGAAGGCCGTGGGGAAGCCAGCACCTGAGCTGGGGCCGCTCCAGGGGCCAGGGATTCTCACTGCCCAGTGCAAAGGGCAGGAATATGGGAACCCACAGTCCGTCATCCCTGAAACCTGCCTCTGAAACCTCCAGGCCCTCCTCCGTCTGAGCAGTGAGGCAGGTGGGTGACCAGGGGCCAAAGCAGGACGGACACTGCATCCTCCCTGCCCTAGAGAGGCTGCTGCGGAGTAGCTAAACCCAAACTGCCCTTCCTTTGGTCTCTTCAAAGCCTGTCACCAACTTGTTGTCTTCCATACATGCCAAGTTGCTTGGCTCCCGAACGGCCTCTCTGCCTGCACTCTGATTTTTCCTGTGACATCTGTAGCAACCCCGAATGAGGCCCGGCTGAAATCAGACAGGAGGCAAAGATGCCAGAGACGAGCCCCGAGGTTGGCGTTGCTTCAAACAAGAGGGAGACATGACTCTTGGGAATCACTTGTTTGATTTCAACAGGGAATGACACGACATGTCCGTGGACATCCTCACCTGTGAAGGCAGAAGGTCGAAACGCGGCCAGGCGGGGCAACAGATTAAGGATTGTCATCTGGATCAGCGAGTTCTTGCTATTCCTGCATTTCAGCACCCACTGGCACACCTGAAGGAGGAAGGCGCAGGGTTGGTGAGGGAGCGGGAGAGGGAGTATGGAGCTTGGGGAGGGGGGTGGGCCCCTCGCCACTTACCTGATCAAATTTCTCCTCCATCAGGTCTCTGCAACACCGACTCTCCACCAGGGTGGACTTCGCTGGGCTGGGGGAAGCCCCGAACCCCATGAGGCCTTGGTGAGAGCTGTACCCCAGCAGTCCCACCAAGGCGTTGGACTGTGGGGGCTGGACAGCTTGGAAACTGGTGAAGGGGGTAATGTGGCGAGGTTTCGTGCCGAAGCCCATGAGGTCCTTGCAGTACTTGTCATGCACCAGCTGCTGCTGTGTGATTTCTTCCATTTCTTCTCTCAGGCGCTGTATGGGGCGGGGGGGGGGGGGGGGATCAGCATAACTCCCAAGTGCCATTTGCCTAGCCACTGTGGGGTCTACAGAGCAACTCGTCTGCCCCACCCTGAAGGGGAACTATTTTCAAAGTGGGGGGTGCCCGCTCCTCATCTTCCTGGATTTCCCCAGAACCTTGCAGGAGGACTGGTTTTGTTCCAATTCAGGCAGAAGAGCACCACCTACCGAATGATGAAGCAGCAGCAGCAGGGGGCTGGCTGCGGAGGACCCCTCCCTCGGTTTGGGAAAGCTGAGTTGCAAATGGCTGTGACTCCAGACCCAAGGTTGTGGCCAGGAAGCCTCTGGCGCGGGTGACGGGCAGCCCCACGCCAGGGTCCTGGCGAGGCCAGGCTCCTCTCTTCAGAAACCCAGGCCGAAACAACTTGGGAAAGTAATTTTCTCGGGATCCGAGGAATTCCGTGGCTGGTGGGGACTAACCTGACTGGCTGAGAATTCACATCTATGTCCTATTCAAAGCGCTGCTTAGTAACAGTCCAAACAATTCATTTCTCAACTTCCATACTGTTCTCGACACAGATACTCTCACTTTTCAGAAATTCTCTGCACTATTCTTATCAAGGTCACCAAGGACTCTGATGCTGCTAATCGGATGGTCAATTATGTCTTCATTGTATCTGACTAATCTGCAGTGTTTGAGCCAACTTAATATTTCCTCCTCTTTGAAAACTTTCTTCCTTGGCTTCTTGGATCCTGAGCTTTCCTGGCCTTCCTCCCCTACCCGCACCAGCTGCCCCTTGATCTCCCCTGGTTGCTCCTCATCTCCTGACCTTAGGTACCAGGCCCCACTTCTTCTCCAACGACACCAGTGCTCTGCTGGGGAACTAGTCACCCAGTCTTGGGACTTGAAGTCATGGCTATGTGCTGATGACTCCCAAATCTGTGTCTCTGCCCAGAACCCCCCAGAAAGACCCAGTTCTCTGCTCAGATACCCAACAGGTGTCTCAAACTTAACATTCACACGTCTGCACTCATCTAACATTCAGAAGCAAACTCCTGACCTTCTACCCCAAACCTGCTCCTTCCACCTCAGTCCTCCTGTCTCAGCAAATGCCACCCTATCCTCCCAGTCTCACAGGCCAAAAACCTTGACTCCTCTCTCTCCCACTGACCCCCCAGTCCCAAATTCAGAATCCAGCCACTTGTTGGCCTGCAGTTTCCACTAGGGTTCAAGCTGCAAAAGTTCTCTGCTAAGGTTGCTGCTGTTCCTTCCTAACTGGACTCCTGGCATCAGCCCGAGCCCTGCTGATAATCCACTCAACATGGCAGCCACAGCAATCCTTCTGAAACATGAGTCAAATGTCACTCTGTTGCTCAAAACCCACTAACAGCTTCCCACTTCACACACGCGGTCTGTACGGTGGCTCCTGGGACCCCACACGATGTGCCCCTTTCCTTATCCCAGGTATTCCTCTGACCCCATCTCCTGCCACCTCTCTCCTGTCACACAGCTCAGTCCCAATGGCAATCTGGTTCCCCTCCAAAGGCAGCAAGCTCCCGCCTTGAGGCCTTCGTGCCTGCAGAACCTGCTGTCTGGAATGCTCTGTCCAGGTCTTTATTTGTATGGCTCTTTCTTACCTCCTTCACGACTATGCTCAAATGTTACATTTTAAAATGTAATCCTTGATCCACGCTAGCACCTCCTGGTCCCTTTCCCTGCCCTACTTTTCTCCAGAACGTTCATCACCATATGATACATTACAGCTGACACTTGAACAACAGGAGTATGAACTGCACTGGTCCACTTATATGTGGATGTTTTCCCATAAACCCAGTATGGTACCGTAAACATATTTTCTCCTTCTTATGATTTTTTTTTTTTAAGATTTTATTTATTTATTTGACAGAGACACAGCGAGAGAGGGAACACAAGCAGGGGGAGTGGGAGAGGGAGAAGCAGCTTCCCACTGAGCAGGGAGCCCAATGTGGGGCTCGATCCCAGGACCCTGGGATTGTGACCTGAGCCGAAGGCAGCCACTTAACCGACTGAACCACCCAGGCAGGCGCCCCCCTTATGATTTTCTTAACAACATTTTATTTCCTCTAGCTTACTTTATTGTAAAAATACAGTATATTATACACATAACATACGAAATGTGTGTTGACTGTTCATGTTATTGATAAGGTTTCTGGTCAATAGGACGCTATTAATAGGTAAGTTTGGGGGAGTCAAAAGTTATATGTGGATTTTCAACTGCATGGGGAGGTTGATGCCTGAACCTCTGCGTTGTTCAAGGGCCAGCTGTACATATTTTTACTTATTTGTGTATTGTCTCTCCCTGCTAGAATATAATGCCTTATTCACTGCTGTATTATTCTAGCTCTTAGGACTTGGTGTAGCTGGCCCACAGCAGGTGCTCAATTAATATCTGTTGAATGAATTAACAAGTTACAAAATTATAATGCCTTACATTTGGATGGTTCTTTAGAATTTACAAAATTTACAAAGTTCCATTTTAATTAAACCTAGTTAGGTGATGTTCTGTTTTCCTGGGAGGCTGTACAAGCTACAGTGGAAAGCCTACGCTATACTTGGGTAGGGAAATCTCCGAGGGCTACCATCTATGGAATGCCTACTCCATCAGGTGCTGTGCCAGACACTTCACGTATTCAGTCGACCCTTGAACAATGTGGAGGTTAGGGGCAAAGACATCCTATGCAGTCGAAAATCCATGTGTAGGGGCGCCTGGGTGGCTCAGTTGGTTAAGTGTCTGCCTTTGGCTCAGGTCATGATCTCAGGGTCCTGGGATCGAGCCCCACATCGGGCTCCCTGCTCAGTGGGGAGTCTGCTTCTCTCTCCCTCTCTGCCCCTCCCCCCTACTCGTGCTCGCTCTCTGTCTCATTCTTTCTCTCAAATAAATAAAATGTTTAAAAATAAATACATAAATAAATAAAAAAATCAAAGAAAATCCATGTGTAACTTCTGACTCCCTTAAAACTTTACTAACAGCCTACTGTTGACCAGAGTCTTACCGATAATAAACAACTGATTAGCACACATTTAGCATGTGTATTAGATGCTGTATTCTTTTTTTTTTTTTTTAAAGATTTTATTTATTTATTTGACAGAGAGACACAGTGAGAGAGGGAACACAAGCAGGGGGAGTGGGAGAGAGAGAAGTAGGCTTCCCGCCGAGCAGGGAGCCCGATGCGGGGCTCGATCCCAGGACCCTGGGATCTGACCTGAGCCGAAGGCAGACGCTTAACGACTGAGCCACCCAGGTGCCCCTTAGATGCTGTATTCTTACAAGAAAGCTAGAGAAAAGAAAATGCTATTATGAGAAACATAAGGAAGAGAAAATACATTTATAGTACCATACCGTATTTACCAATATCCTAAGTGTATGTCATCTATTGACAAGATGAATCGTCTGTCAGTACCTACGTGAATACTATCTTATTTGAAGCAAAACAATGTAGATGTTAATATGCATTACTAACACCAGACAGCAAAAATGAAAAGATAACGTGAAAAAGAAAATCGTATTTATTTACAGGGATAATGAACGACGCAGGCACCGATGACGAAGAAGCAGCAATACGACTGTTTTACGGCAGCTTAGCGTCATCGAGACAACTGATTCACGGTAGGCTAGCCTACATGCGAATGAGTCATCACATTTTTATGGCGTACAGTACTATAGTCATATTCATAATATAGTATTGGAAACACCGATGGATACATTTTTTAAAAACCCACTTACCTGCGATGATAGGCTGATACGCAGTTTCTCCAATTACGAGAAAGGTATACTGTACGGCCATGAAATTCTTTGAAAGCAAAGTTATAAAACGGTAAGAAAACCAACACATTATTACCTTTAGCTTGACAGTAAACCTCACTCACCCTACGCCCACACAGGGACAGGCTGTCCACTTCCACACGAGCTTTGCACACGAGGTTCCACATGATCGATTCACAAAAACATCTCATACAGTCTTGCTGTACAGTCAATAGATTTTCACATAAAGACTCACAAACACACAATAGGTAAGTTTATTAACTGTACAGCATGATGATTCTTTCCTATTCACTAGCAGGAAGTGGCTCAGCAGAAGCATCTGCATTCTCGTGGGTCTCACGGTGAGTAGACTGAGGCAGAGGAGGGGCCAGCTGGCTGCTGCAGGGCTGGCAGCAGCGGAAGAGGTGGGAGGGGAGGCAGGAGACACGGCACACTCTGTGCAACTTTACAGAAATACATCATAATTTGTTTGACTTTTTTGCTTTTTCATTTCTCTAAAAATGTCTTTCTACAGTACCGATCCCTCTTCCACGGTCTGCTTCATTTCAGTGCGTGCATCATAGAAGGATCCGTGTCATAAAAGACCTCAAGAGCAGTCTTGAAATAACCAGACCCCTCCTGGTTCCTGGCACTGCTTCTCCTAGGCCGTCTTCCTCATCATCCAGCACCGGTTTGGAAACACTCCCCTCCCTCAAATCATCTTCTGTTCGATCCCCTGGTGTGGTGTCTATTAGCTCTTCAAAGTCTCCAAGATCCATATCACCCTTTAGCCCCCACCTTTTCTGCCATATCCACTTTCTTTCAATCTCTTTCATGGTTTCCTTGACTGGCCCTGTCATAAGTCCTGTGAAGTCATGCGCAAGATCTGGCCACAGTTTTCTCCAGGAGGAATTTGTTTCAGGCTTCATGGCATTTGTGGCTTTTTCTACAACAACAATGGCATTTTCAATGGTGTAATCCTTCCAGACTTCCCATCAGGGTTCTCTTCCACAGTATTGACAATCCTTTTCACAAAGTACCATGTGTAATGAGCCTTAAAGGTCATGACCCGGATCTAGAGGCTGAATTAGAGACGCTGTGTTTGGGAGCAGGTAGACCACTTCGATGACTCTGGTGTTGAACTCATGGGGTTCTGGGTGGCCAGGGGCATTGTCCAATATTGAAAGAATTTTAAAAGGTGGTCCCTTACCAGCAAGGTACTTCTTGACTTCAGAGACAAAGCATTAAGGGAACCAATCCAGAAAGAGAGTTCTTGTGGTGTTTATCTCTCCCCTTCAAAGCTCCAGGGTTAGCAATTTATAGATAAGGGCCGTCTGATCATAAACTCCACTGTGTTGCACGAGAGAATTAGCCTGCCCCTTCCTGCCTCGAATCCTGGTGCCTGCTTCTCCTCCTAATAAACGTCCTCTGTGGCATTTTCTTTTCCAGAGTAAGGCACCTTCGTCTGCATTAAAAGTCTATTCAGGCACATATCCTTTCTCTTCAGTGATCTTCTTTATGGCGTCTGGGAACTCATCTGCTGCCTCTTGGTCAGCAGAAGCTGCTTCTTCTGTTATCTTGACTTTTTTTAAAGTCAAACCTCTTTTCAAACTTATCAAACCATCTTTTGCTGGCATTCAATTCTCTAGCTTTCAGTCCTTCACCTTCCTTTTGCTCTAAGCTGTCAGATAATGATTTCGCTTTTTCTCGAATCATATTGGTCTTTAAGTATACCTTTCTTACAGCAATCCTGTACCCACATAAAAGCTGCATGTTCAGTATGAGATAAAAAGAGATTTCTCAAAAGGTGCAAGACTTTTGTGCCTGTTGGCACGGCTGCAGCAGTAACTTCACGGATTTCCTTTTCTTTTTTTGCACTGGTCCTTACGCTGGGTTCATTTATCTTGGAATGGTGGGCGGCCACAGCTGCAGATCTCAATCTGCGGTGCATATCAAGCGATTCAACTTTCTCTTATAACATCATGACTTTGCTTCTTGGAAGAACCTCACTAGTGGCACTTCGTCCGGGTTCCATAGTATTATTCAAGGTTTACAGTATTGCACGAAACACGATGAAACACACATGAGAAGTGCGACAGGGCACTTCTTATTGAGAGGCGCGATTTACTGGAGGGGCGAACTGTGCACACAGATGAGCCTTGCGGTGTGTTAACCAGACACTCGCAACACCTGAGCTCACAGCAACAGCAACACGAGGTGGCTATGAAATTACTGCAGAAGACAGTGTGTCCCACCGTCAATTTTACACAGTTAGGATTTAATATTGTACCTTCATATTTGTTCACATTTCTCTCAACTGCGAACGGCGCCACGTAGAGTCTGTAAGTGCTGGTATGTGTAAGTTTAGGTAAATTTCTAATTTTTGTAATAGATTCGTGTACATTTTGTGGTAGTAAATATTTAGACTAGTATTTACATGTATTTTGTGCATTTGTGACATACTTAACTTCTTAATTTTTTCAATATTTCTAGGCTATGCGGTTCATCTGTTAGAGTTAGTTGAGGTATCACAAACCTCCAAAAAATTTCCCAACATATTTAATAAAAAAAAATCCACGTATACGTGGACCCATGCGGTTCAAACCTGTGTCATTCAAGGGCCAGTTGTATTTAGAAACCTCACAGGAGCCCAAGGAGGTGGATGAGATCCCCGTTAACAGCAAGGAAAATGAGGCTAAAGGAAGTAAAATAACGTACCCAAGTCACACAGTAGAGAGAGGAGCGGGGATTCCAAGCTAGACTCCTGGGTTCTACACGTACAGCAGCAGGTGCTGCCCAGCGCCTACAGCACCACCATTACCAAATGGCCCCTGGGTCTAGTAAAGCAAGAAGCCCCGGGACAAAACTGCACACCAACTCGCTCCCCATAGGAAGACTCACAGAGGGAGCTCTACCCCCAATGTATCCTGCATCCAGCGGACTGACACTGAATCTCTTCCGCGTCTACACTGCCAACACCAGTGGAGGCCACCACCATCACCCGCCCAGGCTCCTTCCATAGACCCCCTGGCAGCCAGGAGAACGGGACGCCCAACTACAAGGAGTGCAGTTGCCCAAAGGCCCCCGCTGCGACTCTGAAAACGTCACCATGTTTGCGCCACGGCCACGCTTGCCATCGGCTGCCTCTAGCCACTGACAGCACGGGGGAGGAATGCTGCGGAGGGCTCACCTGAGAGCCAACTGTGGCCTGAGGCCCCCACGGCAGCTCTGCACGGGGGCCTAGCATGCTTCCAGCCCACTTTCCTTTGCGGTCTTGTTCACTTAGGGCCAGCTGTGCCCTGCATCTGATGGCTTGCCAGTCTCTCCCTGCTCCGTTTTCTTTCCCGGTCTATTTCCGTAACAAAAATGCTGGCACTTTTAACCACACCCCCTAACTAGTCTCCTGCTTTTATTCCTGCCGCTGCACAAGCTTTGCCCCACAAGTCGCCAATGATTATTAAAAACGAGGCCCTCACACCACTCCCCTGTGTACACACTTCTGAGGTTTGCAGTGAGAGTAAAAGCCAGTGTTTACCACCAACCGCGAGGCCTCGGAATTTGCCGCCCCCCCCCCCCCGGCTCTTGTGCCCCAGCCACATTTCCCTTCTTTCTGTTCCCTGAACTTTCAAACTCTCTCCCACCTCAAAGCCTCCACCTGGAACACAATCTCCCTGCCCTCTGCAAGGCACGCCCCTCCACGTCCTGCAGGTCTCAGCTCAAATGGCACCACCCCAGAGAGGAAGCCACCCCCTCCCCCCTGCTACCCTCCATCCCATTACTTCCTAGGACTTAGTGCTTTTCTGAAATGACCTTGTTTACTTGCTTACTGCCTGTGTCCCTTACATCACATCCTCTGTAAGGACAAGGATCTCGCCTGTCCTGTTCACAGAATGGCACGTGGGAATCCAGACTCCCTTCTGACGTGGCTTCTCACCTCTCCCTCCATGCTGCTGATGCGGACCAACTCGTTGAGGATCAGCAAGGCTCCATGGATGCGATCATCCCGATTCATGCCTTTCTCCTTGGCCAACGTCTCATCAAACCCTTTCTCTGCTTCTTCAAATGTGTGCTATGAGAGATACAGAATGTGTTAATTACCCAAGGTCCAAAGGTAGAAAGAACACAGCCCACCCCTTCTACACAGGCGGTTCTGTGGTGTGACCAGGCCTGCTCAGTGGCTGGTACCAGCTACATCAATGATACGAAGTTACCAAGCTCTTTCCTTTAATTTAGCTTCAACCCGCACAATACCATGAGGCAAGAGACCATGACCATCCCTACTGAACAGATGAAAAACAGAGGCTCAAGGAAATTAAATGACTTGTCCAAGTTCACATAGCAAATTGTGCCAAGCCTAGAACCCAGGTCTCCAATGCCATGTTCAGGGCTCTCTTTGTAGTACAAGCTCCTTAGTTAAGTTTTCTTGGCAACAGCAATCGGCACAGGGCTTATGACTCTGGAGGAGAGAGAACCAGCCCTTTCCAAACTAGTATCATTGTATGTTGCTATTTTTCAGATACCCATTTTTCTATAATTTAATATCTGAGAAGAGAGCTCTTATAATTATTGGTAAGATAATAAGTCAGTTTAACTGAACCACATTTTCACTCTTAGTGGTATGTACGATAATGGTGTGGCTACCAACAGATCTTTGCTCTAGCGAAATACAATGAAATAACTATTAACCCACACAATGTAACACTTGGCTCTGTGGCAAGGCCCCGTCGCGGCCCTTTTGGAGGGGTGATGCTATATGTATGCATGATTCGCAGGGGGATGGAATGGCGACATGCTCACCCGGTACCACTGAGGCTTCTGCATCTCCTTCGGCTCACGCTGGGTGGTGAGGATCAAACAGGCACGAAGGGCGGCTACAGCTCCCTCCCGGATGGCCTGTTTGGGGTCCCACACGGCCACAAAAATGTTGTCAAAGAAGGGCTGCACTTGCTGGAAGAAGAAGGTGGGGACGCTGATGGCCAGCTCACGGAGAACCAGAACCTAGGAGAGAAAGGCACACAGAGGACTCTCATCTGTATCAGAGTTTGATTCTGTCATGATACGGCCTCTTGTCATCATGCAGTGTATATATACATCAGGAAGAGAGTGAACTTGTCCACCCTTCTAGCTAGGAATCTCTGGGGACCTAGGAGTAAAAGTAAAATTGATCAAACATCTCAGTGTTCATTATCCTAGGGCATTTACAAACATAGGATGTTCCTCATGTTAGAACATAAACTCTAGAAGGCAGACATGTTTTATACTTTGTATACTGCCCTCAAAAGCCTAAAACCATCCCTGGAACACAGCAGTATTCAATAAACATTTACTGAATGAGCTAATAATCCTGTTCAATATTTAATCTTGCTATTATGTTCATCTGACAGTGGAAGAAACTGAAGGTCAGAGGTTGCTCCAATTTTCAGAGTCAGGAAGGACAAAACCGACTTGCAGCAGGCTCCATGTGTGTGTCCCTCACCCAGTCCCAGGATCCCTCCTTGTGGGGCTGGCTCCTAAAGAGGGAGCTGACAGGAAAGGATCCAAATGATGCTTTGATCCCCACCATATTCATTCCCAGATCCCCTCTCTCTCTCTTTTAAAGATTTTATCTATTTATTTGAGAGTGAGAGAGAGAGCAAAAGCAGGGGAGCTGCAGAGGGACAGGGAGAAGCAGGCTCCCCGCTGAGCAGGGAGCCTGATGCAGGGCTCAATCCCAGGACCCTGGGATCATGACCTGAACCAAAGGCAGATGCTTCACCGACTGAGCCACCCAGGCACCACCACCCCAGATTCTCTCTCTTAAGGACAGACTCTCCCTCATCTTGCAGCCTGAAAGTCTGGTCCTCCAAACCAGCCATTTTCAGGGACAAGCCTCAAAAAGCAGTGGGGATGTGGGGCACCTGGGTGGCTCAGTTGGTTAAGTGTCTTAATCTCAGTTCAGGTCTTCATCTCAGGGTCATGGGTTCAAGCCTCGAGTTGAGCTCCAAAATGGACATGGAGCCTACTTTAAAAAAAAAAAAAAAGCAATGGGATACACCACGAGAGGAGGAAAAGAGGCTCTCACTCCTCCAAATGCAGAACAGCCAACGGGGAAAGAGGAAGTCTGGTCTAGGTACCAACCAATCAATAATGCCTAAAAAGTAAACAAGAGTGGCACCTGAGTGGTGCAGTCGGTTAAGTGGTACTCTTGGTTTCAGCTCAGGTTGTGATTTCAGGGTCATGAGATTGAGCCCCACCTCGGGCTCACGCTCAGTGGGGAGTCTGCTTGAGACTTTCTCTCCCTCTGCCCTTCCTCTGCACTCACACATGTGCTCTCTCGCTCTCTAAAATAAATAAATAAATTTAAACACATAAATAAATAAAATAAACATGAAAGGCCTGAAAGGAGGGTGGGGAAGTGAAGGTCCCACTGCCCCTGCTCCTCTCCTACTCCTAGGCCTTCCGTATTCCCACGGTACAGCAGAGAGACCCTGACAAAGACACTGATGGGATCATGCAGACAGTTATCTGGGGCTTTGGAAGCTTTTTGGCTTGTGGCTTCTTCCCTTCCTATGGCTGAGGGGTGCCTTCTGCTTAGGAGGCAATTTTGATTCTAGGAAATTAGAGGTCAAGGTAAGCGCTACACTTAGGGCTGCTTCTCAAGCAACAAAAGAGAACTTTAAGTTTCCTCTTCAGGTATGGCGCTCAGGGCAAAAAGAGAAAGGGATTCAGGACAAAACCGAAGGCCCCTAAGAAGCACAGTGCCTATGCCTGGAGCATCCCCTCATTGTGCCTTTCAGGGACCTGAGCACATTGTGTGGGGGACCCCTCCCCGGAGGCACTCACAGCTGCGTGTCTCCGGCCCTCGTTGCGGTCGGCGCCCAGCCACTCCAAGGCTCGCTTCACCTCAAACTCCACATACTCAGCTGTAAAAGTGTCCCCTGCCATGGCGAGGCGGCCAATGGCCTTTGATGCCATCTCCATGACAACTGGGTCATTCGAGGGGAGGAGGTTCCGAAGATAGTTAGCGAATCTGCCAATCCGAGTGGCATTCCCACCTTCCACTCCAATGAGGCTGGCTGGGAAAGAGAGGAAGGCAAAAGGTGAGGACGGGTGCATCCTGTCCAGGAGAGCGCACTGCCCTGAAAGAAGGCTGGCAAGCGACCCCTTCCTTCTACTTTGAGCACAGAACGCAACTTCCAGATGGGAAGGATGCAGATAATTTTCATTTTAAAGCAACACACTTGATGTTTGTGCGGAACTACTTACAGAAGGCAAAATAACCTCATTTTAGTACAGATAATTTGTTTTCCCAAGAAGAAAGAGAAAACAAACTGAAAATGAATAGGAATTCACCAGACCAGACCCTGGGGTTTGAGAATGACATGCTTTTTATCACTTCCCCACCGCTCCCTGTCCATCCGTGAGCCCCGCTGCACCAAACTGCTCGACAGACACTAGAGCCTGCAACAAGCAACACGGGGCGGCAGAAGGAAAGCTGGCTTCTCGTCTCACGGTGGCCACTGCCTGGCCCTAGAAAAGCTGCGTCACAGTTCTCAGACTCTGTATCTGAAAATACCAGCTTTGCCCACGTCCCAGGACCATTGCTAGGATCAATACCTGAATAGGTACACTGAAAGCCACAAGGCTCCTTAAAAATTCCTTAAACAAGTAAGAACAAAGCATCAGTGCACAGCACACCCAGGTGCAGGACACGAAGGGAGCCACGCTTTACTCCCGGTCGTTCCTGTCGCCAGGCTGTCCTTACCTATGGCCAAGATGCCACCTTTTCTCTCATTGGCATCTGAGCTAGAAACCAGTTCAAAGATGTGATGGTTCAGCTGATCATAGAAGCGCGTAGACTCCTCCTGACTCATCTGCAAAGGAAGGTGTACTCAGAACAGCTTCTGATGACCCCCCGAGGCTGGGGCAGCAGTGGCGGGGGTGGGGGGAGGCAGGGGGGGCGGCTTCCAGAGGGTAGGACTGAGAGGTGGCCAGCAGATACAGCTCAACCCAGAGAGGACAAAGCTGCTGCCCACTTTTATAGCTGTAAACTGTTGAGCAACTGAACTCGCGGTTCATCTGTTTATGGAACAAACACTTGTTGAGCAGGCCGCATCCTGGGGTTACAAGGACGCAGGAGACACTGTCCTGACGTCACATGAGCTCTCTATCTAGAAAGCCCCAGGCTACCAACTCTTCAAACCCATCCCAACCACTGTTATCAGATGGAAAGAACTGAAGGTCTGGAATACCGTGGGAAAAAGAAAAAAAAGAAACACGAAAAGAAACAGCTGACTCTACACTGACTCCTAAATGCCATCATAACACAGGATATGCCCCAGAACCGTGTACCCGCTGCAAAGGAACCTGCGTATCGCACAGACAGGAAAAACTGGGGGTCGTCACGTTCCAAACCCTCACTGAGCTGTCAAAAGGAATCTAGACCCGTGCTGGTACATTTGGACCAAACATTCCCTGGCGAATCACAGAAGCCCCAACCTCTCGAAGCTCCATGGTGACATAGTGCTGGAGCTCCTTGGCAGCTTTGGCCCTGGTCTCCTCATTCCGGCTCTTCAGGCCGCTGGCGAACTGCTGCAGGACGCTCACGTTGCTGGACGTGGTGGTTGCTGTGGTGGCGGCAGTGGGTCCGGTTCCGAGCATCCTGATCTGAGGTTCTTTGGAGAGAAACTTCCTTTAATGTTCCGGATAACAAACCACA
This sequence comes from Mirounga leonina, assembly GCF_011800145.1. Taxonomy (NCBI): domain Eukaryota; kingdom Metazoa; phylum Chordata; class Mammalia; order Carnivora; family Phocidae; genus Mirounga; species Mirounga leonina. The sequence goes on along the minus strand of NW_023270447.1, from coordinate 85,922,165 downwards.
GTGATGAATTTGTTTATGGCCACGGTTCCTCAGCACAGGTCTCCACCCTGCCCGTGTCAGGAAGGGGATCCTACAAAGGTTGGGAGACCTCCCTGGGGAATGCACAGAAAAGCCTTGATGAGTCAACAGTGACTGGTGTTGAAAACAGGCAATGCAGCAGACTGGGCCAAGCTGTGGGCTGTGGAGCCAGACTTCCTGGGTTCGAATGCAGTCCAAAATTACAGGGCATCTGCTTTCATCAGAGAGGATGAAACCCAAGGATGGAACCCAGATCAGGTCATGATCCCGGGGGTCCTGGGACTGAGCCCCGCATCGGGCTCCCTGCTCAGCGGGGAGTCTGCTTCTCCCTCTCCCTTTGCTCCTCCCCCAGTCTGTGCTCTCTCAAATAAATAAAATCTAAAAAAAAACAAAAATCGTATCAAAATTATATACCTTGAGGAAGATACTGAAAATGTCCCAGTTTCCTCACCTGCAGTAGGATAACATTACCTAACTCATAGCATTGATGTGAGGGTTAAATAAGTTAATAAATGTTAGAAAGTGCTTAGAACGGTGCCAGGCACACAGTGAGTGCTTAGTAATTGTTAGCTATTATTATCATCATGACTACTCCATTCGTGGCCCACTGCCAGGCACTAGAGATAGGGAGGTAGAGAGAAAATAAAACAAGCCTAAGACTGTCCCTTTCCTCAAGGCATTCAATTTTAAGAGGGACATTGATTATTATTCTATAGCAGCAATGGCCAGTAAAAACACAGTACAAGCCATAAGAGTAATTTTACATTTCGTGATAGCCATATCAAAAAAGGTTAAAAGAAACAGGAGAAATTAATACATTTTTAAAACCCAATACATCCAAAAGATCATTTCAACCTGTCATCAACATAAAGAATATAGATATATTTTCCATTCTCTTTTTGTACTAAGTCTCCAAAATGTGCTGTGCACATGGCAATCTCAATGTGGACTAGTCATGTTTCAAGTGCTCTAGACCGCCTGTGGCTGGTGGTTATTGTACTGGACAGTGCCGTTCCATAAAATACTAGTACTTGGAATGTGAGCTAAGAGACTGACTAGTTCCTGAGATCATACGTTCATTCCTCAATTAAGTACTATCCCTTCCCTCAACGAGCTTAAAATCTAGGTGGAAAGTGGCCATTATAGGGCTCAGCCCAGACTGCTATGGAAGTAACATATATACCTATCCCAGGGATGTCCAGATTATATTAAAAAATCAAATTATCAAAATTCTTATTTTTGAAAGTATTTGTGAGATGCAGAGAAAAAAAAAAAAAAGACCCCAGGGAATAATGGTTTTGTAAAGCTATTAAATGCTCCAATGCCAAGAAAAAGACTGCAGAAGGAAGTGTCATCCTTCAGGGGAGAGGAAACTCAAGGATCCCTGATGAGAAAACTATGAGGTGTGTGCCCAAGGGTCTGCGATGATGGGGAGGCTGGCTGGCAAGGAATTCTCCTTCTCAGGAAAGAACCAGGGTACCTTCACAGGGTCTGAGACCCACAGGCTCATCTGCTCCAGGCACAATTCAATGAAGATATTGGAAGTCGAATATCCTAAGAGTCTTGGTGAGGGCTTGCAGAAGTTAAAGTTGGGGTGGCTGAAACTGAGGATGGGGGCGGGGAGGGCAGAGAGGATGAAACACAAGGATGGAACCCAGCTCAGCTCTGGGGACTGGGTCGTTGAAAGGTCCCCAGGGGGCAGACTGAGGGGCACACACTGACGTTGCTCCTCTCTGAGGTCATTCCGTAGGTGGCTAGGAAGAAAGGGCGACTGCAGGGCATGGAGACCCAAAGGCGCCCCGGCAGTACCGGGGCTGATGGGCCGGCCTTCGCGGCGCAGGGACACACGGCAGGCTGAAGGGTCCGGGGGGTCTCCTGGGATCCGGGAGGAGGTGGGTGCTGCCTCGCCGGGTGGGGGTCAAGGGCTCGGACGGCGCCCAAGCCCGTGGGGCCGGTACGGAGGGAACCCCACGTCCCAGACGGGCAACTTCCCGAGCCCCCCTCCCACGGACCAGGCTGACCCTGGGTCTGGATATTCCTCCGCCTTGGAGGGGTCGGTGCCAGGCCCCAGACTCACCGCGCGGCTTCGGCCAAGGCCTCAGCTGCCGCCACCAGCGAGGGTACCTCCGCTTCAGGCCCCCGGCCCCACCACCCGCCTTCCCCGCTGTCCTCTAAGCCGGGCGGGTGGTGGGGGCGGGCTCCCAGCCCTGAGGACCAATCGGCAGGCGTAAGAAGAAGATGGACTGGAACATAGACCAATAGAAATGAAGGAGAAGAGAGGCTTATAGGGACCCGGCTTCTCTAGGGGGCGGGGACTGTTCAAATAGACAAACCACGCGGCCAGTGGCAGGCGAAAGGAGGCTTACGTCAATTCGGGAGAACCAATGGGTCCTGAGTTGATTTCAGTCACTTCCACGCGCACATCCGGGGCATCGCTACTATTATTCCTCTCTGCATCTACACTGTGGCGGGGTGGAGTTTGCCGTGTGGGTACCGCGGCATGGGACTCGGAGGCTGTGCGTCCCGCCCGCTTTAACCGGAGCGTGAGCGACGTCAGTGCCCTGTGATTAACAGAGCGCAGACCTAGAACTTTCGGACTGGCGCTACTTATGCACCCTTGATTCCTCTTTTGTTAAATGCAATATGCATTTTAACGTGTTTTTAGTTAGACTTTCCCAGTTTTCCAAAATTATCTAGTTCACGAGATCTTTCGCGGGAGACCATAACCCAGTTTTAACTAAATGACCTACTCCTAAATAAATAATTTCCAAATAACATCATTTAAAATCATCCTTCCAGGGACAGATGGATGGCTCAGTTGGTGGAGCATGGGACTCTTGATCTTTGGTGGTGAGTTCAAGCCCCAGGCTGGGCGTAGAGCCTGTAGAGCTTACTTAAAAAATAAATAGGGGCGCCTGGGTGGCTCAGTTGGTTAAGCGAGTGCCTTCGGCTCAGGTCATGATCCTGGAGTCCCGGGATCGAGTCCCGCATCGAGTCCCGCATCGAGTCCCGCATCGAGTCCCG